>NC_071094.1:12673177-12815677 GCF_027358695.1 Spea bombifrons
AGTATGCCAGTTGCTGCTCCTATCAGGTACAATGTCCTAAACTAGGACCCTGAAATCTAAATGTCAGCAGCAATGGAACACAAGTTAATGCTCTACTTAATTAAAACCCACTAGCTAGTTGTCTAAATCTCAAGGATAGCAACAATGGAGTGGATTTTGATACCCTTTGAGAGGAAAAAGTATCCACAAAAATGTTACAAAGGTTGCTGCTCCTATCAGATACAATGTCCTAAACTAGGACCCTGAAATCTAAATGTCAGCAGCAATGGAACACAAGTTAATGCTCTACTTAATTAAAACCCACTAGCTAGTTGTCTAAATCTCAAGGATAGCAACAATGGAGTGGATTTTGATACCCTTTGAGAGGAAAAAGTATCCACAAAAATGTTAAAAAGGTTGCTGCTCTATCAGATACAATGTCCTAAACTAGGACCCTGAAATCTAAATGTCAGCAGCAATGGAATGACTGATGATACCCTTTGTGGAGGCACCAATCTCTAACAAACAGTACACAAGTTCATGCTCTAACTAATTAGAACCTCCTTAACTAGACCCCCAAAACTCAAGGATAGCAACAATGGAGTAGATATTGATAGCCTCTGAGAGGCAACCTTCTCCACCAAAAATAGTATGCCAGTTGCTGCTCCTATCAGGTACAACATTCTGAGCATGGACTCTCAAATTAAAACGTAAGCATCAATGGAAGGACTCATGTCATGCTCCAAAAAATGGTACACAAGTAAGTGTTCTAGTCATTTACCAGCTCTTTAGCTAGAAACCCTTAATCTTAACATCAGCAACAACTGAATGAAACTTGATGCCCTTTGAAAGGCAACAGTATTCTCAAAAATGGTACAGTAGTTGCTGCTCCTATGAGACACACACCTTGAGATTGCTTCTTAATGTCAGAAGCAATGGAATGACTCATGATACCCTTTGTGGAGGCATCAGTCTTTAACATAGGGTACACAAGTTAATGCTCTAATTAAAACCCACTAGCTAGTTGTCGAAATCTCAAGGATAGCAACAATGGAGTGGATTTTGATACCCTTTGAGAGGAAAAAGTATCCACAAAAATGTTACAAAGGTTGCTGCTCCTATCAGATACAATGTCCTAAACTAGGACCCTGAAATCTAAATGTCAGCAGCAATGGAATGACTGATGATACCCTTTGTGGAGGCACCAATCTGTAACAAACAGTACACAAGTTCATCCTCTAACTAATTAGAACCTCCTTAACTAGACCCCCAAAACGCAAGGATAGCAACGATGAAGTAGATATTGATAGCCTCTGAGAGGCAACCTTCTCCACCAAAAATAGTATGCCAGTTGCTGCTCCTATCAGGTACAATGTCCTAAACTAGGACCCTGAAATCTAAATGTCAGCAGCAATGGAACACAAGTTAATGCTCTACTTAATTAAAACCCACTAGCTAGTTGTCTAAATCTCAAGGATAGCAACAATGGAGTGGATTTTGATACCCTTTGAGAGGAAAAAGTATCCACAAAAATGTTACAAAGGTTGCTGCTCCTATCAGATACAATGTCCTAAACTAGGACCCTGAAATCTAAATGTCAGCAGCAATGGAACACAAGTTAATGCTCTACTTAATTAAAACCCACTAGCTAGTTGTCTAAATCTCAAGGATAGCAACAATGGAGTGGATTTTGATACCCTTTGAGAGGAAAAAGTATCCACAAAAATGTTAAAAAGGTTGCTGCTCTATCAGATACAATGTCCTAAACTAGGACCCTGAAATCTAAATGTCAGCAGCAATGGAATGACTGATGATACCCTTTGTGGAGGCACCAATCTCTAACAAACAGTACACAAGTTCATGCTCTAACTAATTAGAACCTCCTTAACTAGACCCCCAAAACTCAAGGATAGCAACAATGGAGTAGATATTGATAGCCTCTGAGAGGCAACCTTCTCCACCAAAAATAGTATGCCAGTTGCTGCTCCTATCAGGTACAACATTCTGAGCATGGACTCTCAAATTAAAACGTAAGCATCAATGGAAGGACTCATGTCATGCTCCAAAAAATGGTACACAAGTAAGTGTTCTAGTCATTTACCAGCTCTTTAGCTAGAAACCCTTAATCTTAACATCAGCAACAACTGAATGAAACTTGATGCCCTTTGAAAGGCAACAGTATTCTCAAAAATGGTACAGTAGTTGCTGCTCCTATGAGACACACACCTTGAGATTGCTTCTTAATGTCAGAAGCAATGGAATGACTCATGATACCCTTTGTGGAGGCATCAGTCTTTAACATAGGGTACACAAGTTAATGCTCTAATTAAAACCCACTAGCTAGTTGTCGAAATCTCAAGGATAGCAACAATGGAGTGGATTTTGATACCCTTTGAGAGGAAAAAGTATCCACAAAAATGTTACAAAGGTTGCTGCTCCTATCAGATACAATGTCCTAAACTAGGACCCTGAATTCTAAATGTCAGCAGCAATGGAACACAAGTTAATGCTCTAATTAATTAAAACCCACTAGCTAGTTGTCTAAATCTCAAGGATAGCAACAATGGAGTGGATTTTGATACCTTTTGAGAGGAAAAAGTATCCACAAAAATGTTACAAAGGTTGCTGCTCCTATCAGATACAATGTCCTAAACTAGGACCCTGAAATCTAAATGTCAGCAGCAATGGAATGACTGATGATACCCTTTGTGGAGGCACCAATCTCTAACAAACAGTACACCAGTTCATCCTCTAACTAATTAGACCCCCAAAACTCAAAGATAGCAACGATGAAGTAGATATTGATAGCCTCTGAGAGGCAACCTTCTCCACCAAAAATAGTATGCCAGTTGCTGCTCCTATCAGGTACAACATTCTGAGCTTGGACTCTCAAATTAAAACGTAAGCATAAATGGAAGGACTCATGTCATGCTGCTAAAAATGGTACACAAGTAAGTGTTCTAGTCATTTACCAGCTCTTTAGCTAGAAACCCTTAATCTTAACATCAGCAACAACTGAATGAAACTTGATGCCCTTTGAAAGGCAACAGTATTCTCAAAAATGGTACAGTAGTTGCTGCTCCTATCAGATGAGACACACATCTTGAGATTGCTTCTTAATGTCAGAAGCAATGGAATGACTCATGATACCCTTTGTGGAGGCATCAGTCTTTAACATAGGGTACACAAGTTAATGCTCTAATTAAAACCCACTAGCTAGTTGTCGAAATCTCAAGGATAGCAACAATGGAGTGGATTTTGATACCCTTTGAGAGGAAAAAGTATCCACAAAAATGTTACAAAGGTTGCTGCTCCTATCAGATACAATGTCCTAAACTAGGACCCTGAATTCTAAATGTCAGCAGCAATGGAACACAAGTTAATGCTCTAATTAATTAAAACCCACTAGCTAGTTGTCTAAATCTCAAGGATAGCAACAATGGAGTGGATTTTGATACCTTTTGAGAGGAAAAAGTATCCACAAAAATGTTACAAAGGTTGCTGCTCCTATCAGATACAATGTCCTAAACTAGGACCCTGAAATCTAAATGTCAGCAGCAATGGAATGACTGATGATACCCTTTGTGGAGGCACCAATCTCTAACAAACAGTACACAAGTTCATCCTCTAACTAATTAGAACCTCCTTAACTAGACCCCAAAAACTCAAGGATAGCAACGATGAAGTAGATATTGATAGCCTCTGAGAGGAAACCTTCTCCACCAAAAATAGTATGCCAGTTGCTGCTCCTATCAGGTACAACATTCTGAGCTTGGACTCTCAAATTAAAACGTAAGCATAAATGGAAGGACTCATGTCATGCTCCAAAAAATGGTACACAAGTAAGTGTTCTAGTCATTTACCAGATCTTTAGCTAGAAACCCTTAATCTTAACGTCAGCAACAACTGAATGAAACTTGATGCCCTTTGAAAGGCAACAGTATTCTCAAAAATGGTACATTAGTTGCTGCTCCTATGAGACACACATCATGAGATTGCTTCTTAATGTCTGAAGCAATGGAATGACTCATGATACCCTTTGTGGAGGCATCAGTCTTTAACAGAGGGTACACAAGTTAATTATCTAATTAAAACCCACTAGCTAGTTGTCGAAATCTCAAGGATAGCAACAATGGAGTGGATTTTGATACCCTTTGAGAGGAAAAAGTATCCACAAAAATGTTACAAAGGTTGCTGCTCCTATCAGATACAATGTCCTAAACTAGGACCCTGAAATCTAAATGTCAGCAGCAATGGAATGACTGATGATACCCTTTGTGGAGGCACCAATCTGTAACAAACAGTACACAAGTTCATCCTCTAACTAATTAGAACCTCCTTAACTAGACCCCCAAAACGCAAGGATAGCAACGATGAAGTAGATATTGATAGCCTCTGAGAGGCAACCTTCTCCACCAAAAATAGTATGCCAGTTGCTGCTCCTATCAGGTACAATGTCCTAAACTAGGACCCTGAAATCTAAATGTCAGCAGCAATGGAACACAAGTTAATGCTCTACTTAATTAAAACCCACTAGCTAGTTGTCTAAATCTCAAGGATAGCAACAATGGAGTGGATTTTGATACCCTTTGAGAGGAAAAAGTATCCACAAAAATGTTACAAAGGTTGCTGCTCCTATCAGATACAATGTCCTAAACTAGGACCCTGAAATCTAAATGTCAGCAGCAATGGAACACAAGTTAATGCTCTACTTAATTAAAACCCACTAGCTAGTTGTCTAAATCTCAAGGATAGCAACAATGGAGTTTATTTTGATACCCTTTGAGAGGAAAAAGTATCCACAAAAATGTTAAAAAGGTTGCTGCTCTATCAGATACAATGTCCTAAACTAGGACCCTGAAATCTAAATGTCAGCAGCAATGGAATGACTGATGATACCCTTTGTGGAGGCACCAATCTCTAACAAACAGTACACAAGTTCATGCTCTAACTAATTAGAACCTCCTTAACTAGACCCCCAAAACTCAAGGATAGCAACAATGGAGTAGATATTGATAGCCTCTGAGAGGCAACCTTCTCCACCAAAAATAGTATGCCAGTTGCTGCTCCTATCAGGTACAACATTCTGAGCATGGACTCTCAAATTAAAACGTAAGCATCAATGGAAGGACTCATGTCATGCTCCAAAAAATGGTACACAAGTAAGTGTTCTAGTCATTTACCAGCTCTTTAGCTAGAAACCCTTAATCTTAACATCAGCAACAACTGAATGAAACTTGATGCCCTTTGAAAGGCAACAGTATTCTCAAAAATGGTACAGTAGTTGCTGCTCCTATGAGACACACACCTTGAGATTGCTTCTTAATGTCAGAAGCAATGGAATGACTCATGATACCCTTTGTGGAGGCATCAGTCTTTAACATAGGGTACACAAGTTAATGCTCTAATTAAAACCCACTAGCTAGTTGTCGAAATCTCAAGGATAGCAACAATGGAGTGGATTTTGATACCCTTTGAGAGGAAAAAGTATCCACAAAAATGTTACAAAGGTTGCTGCTCCTATCAGATACAATGTCCTAAACTAGGACCCTGAATTCTAAATGTCAGCAGCAATGGAACACAAGTTAATGCTCTAATTAATTAAAACCCACTAGCTAGTTGTCTAAATCTCAAGGATAGCAACAATGGAGTGGATTTTGATACCTTTTGAGAGGAAAAAGTATCCACAAAAATGTTACAAAGGTTGCTGCTCCTATCAGATACAATGTCCTAAACTAGGACCCTGAAATCTAAATGTCAGCAGCAATGGAATGACTGATGATACCCTTTGTGGAGGCACCAATCTCTAACAAACAGTACACCAGTTCATCCTCTAACTAATTAGACCCCCAAAACTCAAAGATAGCAACGATGAAGTAGATATTGATAGCCTCTGAGAGGCAACCTTCTCCACCAAAAATAGTATGCCAGTTGCTGCTCCTATCAGGTACAACATTCTGAGCTTGGACTCTCAAATTAAAACGTAAGCATAAATGGAAGGACTCATGTCATGCTGCTAAAAATGGTACACAAGTAAGTGTTCTAGTCATTTACCAGCTCTTTAGCTAGAAACCCTTAATCTTAACATCAGCAACAACTGAATGAAACTTGATGCCCTTTGAAAGGCAACAGTATTCTCAAAAATGGTACAGTAGTTGCTGCTCCTATCAGATGAGACACACATCTTGAGATTGCTTCTTAATGTCAGAAGCAATGGAATGACTCATGATACCCTTTGTGGAGGCATCAGTCTTTAACATAGGGTACACAAGTTAATGCTCTAATTAAAACCCACTAGCTAGTTGTCGAAATCTCAAGGATAGCAACAATGGAGTGGATTTTGATACCCTTTGAGAGGAAAAAGTATCCACAAAAATGTTACAAAGGTTGCTGCTCCTATCAGATACAATGTCCTAAACTAGGACCCTGAATTCTAAATGTCAGCAGCAATGGAACACAAGTTAATGCTCTAATTAATTAAAACCCACTAGCTAGTTGTCTAAATCTCAAGGATAGCAACAATGGAGTGGATTTTGATACCTTTTGAGAGGAAAAAGTATCCACAAAAATGTTACAAAGGTTGCTGCTCCTATCAGATACAATGTCCTAAACTAGGACCCTGAAATCTAAATGTCAGCAGCAATGGAATGACTGATGATACCCTTTGTGGAGGCACCAATCTCTAACAAACAGTACACAAGTTCATCCTCTAACTAATTAGAACCTCCTTAACTAGACCCCAAAAACTCAAGGATAGCAACGATGAAGTAGATATTGATAGCCTCTGAGAGGAAACCTTCTCCACCAAAAATAGTATGCCAGTTGCTGCTCCTATCAGGTACAACATTCTGAGCTTGGACTCTCAAATTAAAACGTAAGCATAAATGGAAGGACTCATGTCATGCTCCAAAAAATGGTACACAAGTAAGTGTTCTAGTCATTTACCAGATCTTTAGCTAGAAACCCTTAATCTTAACGTCAGCAACAACTGAATGAAACTTGATGCCCTTTGAAAGGCAACAGTATTCTCAAAAATGGTACATTAGTTGCTGCTCCTATGAGACACACATCATGAGATTGCTTCTTAATGTCTGAAGCAATGGAATGACTCATGATACCCTTTGTGGAGGCATCAGTCTTTAACAGAGGGTACACAAGTTAATTATCTAATTAAAACCCACTAGCTAGTTGTCGAAATCTCAAGGATAGCAACAATGGAGTGGATTTTGATACCCTTTGAGAGGAAAAAGTATCCACAAAAATGTTACAAAGGTTGCTGCTCCTATCAGATACAATGTCCTAAACTAGGACCCTGAAATCTAAATGTCAGCAGCAATGGAATGACTGATGATACCCTTTGTGGAGGCACCAATCTGTAACAAACAGTACACAAGTTCATCCTCTAACTAATTAGAACCTCCTTAACTAGACCCCCAAAACGCAAGGATAGCAACGATGAAGTAGATATTGATAGCCTCTGAGAGGCAACCTTCTCCACCAAAAATAGTATGCCAGTTGCTGCTCCTATCAGGTACAATGTCCTAAACTAGGACCCTGAAATCTAAATGTCAGCAGCAATGGAACACAAGTTAATGCTCTACTTAATTAAAACCCACTAGCTAGTTGTCTAAATCTCAAGGATAGCAACAATGGAGTGGATTTTGATACCCTTTGAGAGGAAAAAGTATCCACAAAAATGTTACAAAGGTTGCTGCTCCTATCAGATACAATGTCCTAAACTAGGACCCTGAAATCTAAATGTCAGCAGCAATGGAACACAAGTTAATGCTCTACTTAATTAAAACCCACTAGCTAGTTGTCTAAATCTCAAGGATAGCAACAATGGAGTGGATTTTGATACCCTTTGAGAGGAAAAAGTATCCACAAAAATGTTAAAAAGGTTGCTGCTCTATCAGATACAATGTCCTAAACTAGGACCCTGAAATCTAAATGTCAGCAGCAATGGAATGACTGATGATACCCTTTGTGGAGGCACCAATCTCTAACAAACAGTACACAAGTTCATGCTCTAACTAATTAGAACCTCCTTAACTAGACCCCCAAAACTCAAGGATAGCAACAATGGAGTAGATATTGATAGCCTCTGAGAGGCAACCTTCTCCACCAAAAATAGTATGCCAGTTGCTGCTCCTATCAGGTACAACATTCTGAGCATGGACTCTCAAATTAAAACGTAAGCATCAATGGAAGGACTCATGTCATGCTCCAAAAAATGGTACACAAGTAAGTGTTCTAGTCATTTACCAGCTCTTTAGCTAGAAACCCTTAATCTTAACATCAGCAACAACTGAATGAAACTTGATGCCCTTTGAAAGGCAACAGTATTCTCAAAAATGGTACAGTAGTTGCTGCTCCTATGAGACACACACCTTGAGATTGCTTCTTAATGTCAGAAGCAATGGAATGACTCATGATACCCTTTGTGGAGGCATCAGTCTTTAACATAGGGTACACAAGTTAATGCTCTAATTAAAACCCACTAGCTAGTTGTCGAAATCTCAAGGATAGCAACAATGGAGTGGATTTTGATACCCTTTGAGAGGAAAAAGTATCCACAAAAATGTTACAAAGGTTGCTGCTCCTATCAGATACAATGTCCTAAACTAGGACCCTGAATTCTAAATGTCAGCAGCAATGGAACACAAGTTAATGCTCTAATTAATTAAAACCCACTAGCTAGTTGTCTAAATCTCAAGGATAGCAACAATGGAGTGGATTTTGATACCTTTTGAGAGGAAAAAGTATCCACAAAAATGTTACAAAGGTTGCTGCTCCTATCAGATACAATGTCCTAAACTAGGACCCTGAAATCTAAATGTCAGCAGCAATGGAATGACTGATGATACCCTTTGTGGAGGCACCAATCTCTAACAAACAGTACACCAGTTCATCCTCTAACTAATTAGACCCCCAAAACTCAAAGATAGCAACGATGAAGTAGATATTGATAGCCTCTGAGAGGCAACCTTCTCCACCAAAAATAGTATGCCAGTTGCTGCTCCTATCAGGTACAACATTCTGAGCTTGGACTCTCAAATTAAAACGTAAGCATAAATGGAAGGACTCATGTCATGCTGCTAAAAATGGTACACAAGTAAGTGTTCTAGTCATTTACCAGCTCTTTAGCTAGAAACCCTTAATCTTAACATCAGCAACAACTGAATGAAACTTGATGCCCTTTGAAAGGCAACAGTATTCTCAAAAATGGTACAGTAGTTGCTGCTCCTATCAGATGAGACACACATCTTGAGATTGCTTCTTAATGTCAGAAGCAATGGAATGACTCATGATACCCTTTGTGGAGGCATCAGTCTTTAACATAGGGTACACAAGTTAATGCTCTAATTAAAACCCACTAGCTAGTTGTCGAAATCTCAAGGATAGCAACAATGGAGTGGATTTTGATACCCTTTGAGAGGAAAAAGTATCCACAAAAATGTTACAAAGGTTGCTGCTCCTATCAGATACAATGTCCTAAACTAGGACCCTGAATTCTAAATGTCAGCAGCAATGGAACACAAGTTAATGCTCTAATTAATTAAAACCCACTAGCTAGTTGTCTAAATCTCAAGGATAGCAACAATGGAGTGGATTTTGACACCTTTTGAGAGGAAAAAGTATCCACAAAAATGTTACAAAGGTTGCTGCTCCTATCAGATACAATGTCCTAAACTAGGACCCTGAAATCTAAATGTCAGCAGCAATGGAATGACTGATGATACCCTTTGTGGAGGCACCAATCTCTAACAAACAGTACACAAGTTCATCCTCTAACTAATTAGAACCTCCTTAACTAGACCCCAAAAACTCAAGGATAGCAACGATGAAGTAGATATTGATAGCCTCTGAGAGGAAACCTTCTCCACCAAAAATAGTATGCCAGTTGCTGCTCCTATCAGGTACAACATTCTGAGCTTGGACTCTCAAATTAAAACGTAAGCATAAATGGAAGGACTCATGTCATGCTCCAAAAAATGGTACACAAGTAAGTGTTCTAGTCATTTACCAGATCTTTAGCTAGAAACCCTTAATCTTAACGTCAGCAACAACTGAATGAAACTTGATGCCCTTTGAAAGGCAACAGTATTCTCAAAAATGGTACATTAGTTGCTGCTCCTATGAGACACACATCATGAGATTGCTTCTTAATGTCTGAAGCAATGGAATGACTCATGATACCCTTTGTGGAGGCATCAGTCTTTAACAGAGGGTACACAAGTTAATTATCTAATTAAAACCCACTAGCTAGTTGTCGAAATCTCAAGGATAGCAACAATGGAGTGGATTTTGATACCCTTTGAGAGGAAAAAGTATCCACAAAAATGTTACAAAGGTTGCTGCTCCTATCAGATACAATGTCCTAAACTAGGACCCTGAAATCTAAATGTCAGCAGCAATGGAACACAAGTTAATGCTCTACTTAATTAAAACCCACTAGCTAGTTGTCTAAATCTCAAGGATAGCAACAATGGAGTGGATTTTGATACCCTTTGAGAGGAAAAAGTATCCACAAAAATGTTACAAAGGTTGCTGCTCCTATCAGATACAATGTCCTAAACTAGGACCCTGAAATCTAAATGTCAGCAGCAATGGAATGACTGATGATACCCATTGTGGAGGCACCAATCTCTAATAAACAGTACACAAGTTCATCCTCTAACTTATTAGAACCTCCTTAACTAGACCCCCAAAACTCAAGGATAGCAACGATGAAGTAGATATTGATAGCCTCTGAGAGGCAACCTTCTCCACCAAAAATAGTATGCCAGTTGCTGATCCTATCAGGTACAACATTCTGAGCATGGACTCTAAAATTAAAACGTAAGCATCAATGGAAGGACTCATGTCATGCTCCAAAAAATGGTACACAAGTAAGTGTTCTAGTCATTTACCAGCTCTTTAGCTAGAAACCCTTAATCTTAACATCAGCAACAACTGAATGAAACTTGATGCCCTTTAAAAGGCAACAGTATTCTCAAAAATGGTACAGTAGTTGCTGCTCCTATGAGACACACATCTTGAGATTGCTTCTTAATGTCAGAAGCAATGGAATGACTCATGATACCCTTTGTGGAGGCATCAGTCTTTAACATAGGGTACACAAGTTAATGCTCTAATTAAAACCCACTAGCTAGTTGTCGAAATCTCAAGGATAGCAACAATGGAGTGGATTTTGATACCCTTTGAGAGGAAAAAGTATCCACAAAAATGTTACAAAGGTTGCTGCTCCTATCAGATACAATGTCCTAAACTAGGACCCTGAAATCTAAATGTCAGCAGCAATGGAACACAAGTTAATGCTCTACTTAATTAAAACCCACTAGCTAGTTGTCTAAATCTCAAGGATAGCAACAATGGAGTGGATTTTGATACCCTTTGAGAGGAAAAAGTATCCACAAAAATGTTACAAAGGTTGCTGCTCCTATCAGATACAATGTCCTAAACTAGGACCCTGAAATCTAAATGTCAGCAGCAATGGAATGACTGATGATACCCTTTGTGGAGGCACCAATCTCTAACAAACAGTACACAAGTTCATCCTCTAACTAATTAGAACCTCCTTAACTAGACCCCCAAAACTCAAGGATAGCAACGATGAAGTAGATATTGATAGCCTCTGAGAGGCAACCTTCTCCACCAAAAATAGTATGCCAGTTGCTGCTCCTATCAGGTACAACATTCTGAGCTTGGACTCTCAAATTAAAACGTAAGCATAAATGGAAGGACTCATGTCATGCTCCAAAAAATGGTACACAAGTAAGTGTTCTAGTCATTTACCAGCTCTTTAGCTAGAAACCCTTAATCTTAACGTCAGCAACAACTGAATGAAACTTGATGCCCTTTGAAAGGCAACAGTATTCTCAAAAATGATACATTAGTTGCTGCTCCTATGAGACACACATCTTGAGATTGCTTCTTAATGTCTGAAGCAATGGAATGACTCATGATACCCTTTGTGGAGGCATCAGTCTTTAATATAGGGTACACAAGTTAATTCTCTAATTAAAACCCACTAGGCTAGTTGTCTAAATCTCAAGGATAGCAACAATGGAGTGGATTTTGATACCCTTTGAGAGGAAAAAGTATCCACAAAAATGTTACAAAGGTTGCTGCTCCTATCAGATACAATGTCCTGAACTAGGACCCTGAAATCTAAATGTCAGCAGCAATGGAACACAAGTTAATGCTCTACTTAATTAAAACCCACTAGCTAGTTGTCTAAATCTCAAGGATAGCAACAATGGAGTGGATTTTGATACCCTTTGAGAGGAAAAAGTATCCACAAAAATGTTACAAAGGTTGCTGCTCCTATCAGATACAATGTCCTAAACTAGGACCCTGAAATCTAAATGTCAGCAGCAATGGAATGACTGATGATACCCTTTGTGGAGGCACCAATCTCTAACAAACAGTACACAAGTTCATCCTCTAACTAATTAGAACCTCCTTAACTAGACCCCCAAAACGCAAGGATAGCAACGATGAAGTAGATATTGATAGCCTCTGAGAGGCAACATTCTCCACCAAAAATAGTATGCCAGTTGCTGCTCCTATCAGGTACAACATTCTGAGCTTGGACTCTCAAATTAAAACGTAAGCATAAATGGAAGGACTCATGTCATGCTCCAAAAAATGGTACACAAGTAAGTGTTCTAGTCATTTACCAGCTCTTTAGCTAGAAACCCTTAATCTTAACGTCAGCAACAACTGAATGAAACTTGATGCCCTTTGAAAGGCAACAGTATTCTCAAAAATGATACATTAGTTGCTGATCCTATGAGACACACATCTTGAGATTGCTTCTTAATGTCTGAAGCAATGGAATGACTCATGATACCCTTTGTGGAGGCATCAGTCTTTTTTAACATAGGGTACACAAGTTAATTCTCTAATTAAAACCCACTAGCTAGTTGTCTAAATCTCAAGGATAGCAACAATGGAGTGGATTTTGATACCCTTTGAGAGGAAAAAGTATCCACAAAAATGTTACAAAGGTTGCTGCTCCTATCAGATACAATGTCCTAAACTAGGACCCTGAAATCTAAATGTCAGCAGCAAAGAAACACAAGTTAATGCTCTAATTAATTAAAACCCACTAGCTAGTTGTCTAAATCTCAAGGATAGCAACAATGGAGTGGATTTTGATACCCTTTGAGGGGAAAAAGTATCCACAAAAATGTTACAAAGGTTGCTGCTCCTATCAGATACAACGTCCTAAACTAGGAACCTGAAATCTAAATGTCGGCAGCAATGGAACACAAGTTAATGCTCTACTTAATTAAAACCCACTAGCTAGTTGTCTAAATCTCAAGGATAGCAACAATGGAGTGGATTTTAATACCCTTTGAGAGGAAAAAGTATCCACAAAAATGTTACAAAGGTTGCTGCTCCTATCAGATACAACGTCCTAAACTAGGAACCTGAAATCTAAATGTCAGCAGCAATGGAACACAAGTTAATGCTCTAATTAATTAAAACCCACTAGCTGGTTGTCTAAATCTCAAGGATAGCAACAATGGAGTGGATTTTGATACCCTTTGAGAGGAAAAAGTATCCACAAAAATGTTACAAAGGTTGCTGCTCCTATCAGATACAATGTCCTAAACTAGGACCCTGAAATCTAAATGTCAGCAGCAATGGAACACAAGTTAATGCTCTACTTAATTAAAACCCACTAGCTAGTTGTCTAAATCTCAAGGATAGCAACAATGGTGTGGATTTTGATACCCTTTGAGAGGAAAAAGTATCCACAAAAATGCTATAAAGATATAGTGGAGCTGGAGAGGGTTCAAAGACGGGCAACCAGAGTAATAAGGGGAATGGAAGGACTGCAGTACCCAGAAAGATTATCAGAATTAGGGTTATTTAGTTTGGAGAAAAGACGGCTTAGGGGGGACTTAATAACTATGTATAAATATATAAGGGGGCAGTACAGAGATCACTCCCAGGACCTATTTATACCCAGGACTGTATCTATAACAAGGGGACATCCTCTACGGCTGGAGGAAAGAAGGTTTCTACACCAGCACAGACGGGGGTTCTTTACAGTAAGAGCGGTGAGACTATGGAACTCTCTGCCAGAGGAAGTGGTAATGGTAAACTCAATAAAAGAGTTTAAAAGGAGCCTGGACGTGTTTCTTGAAAGCAATAATATCACAAGTTATGGATATTAGATTAATAGGGACAGAACGTTGATCCAGGGATTTATTCTGATTGCCATATTTGGAGTCGGGAAGGAATTTTCCCCCTGGTATGGGGCAATTGGCATCTGCTTCATAAGGGTTTTTTGCCTTCCTCTGGATCAACACGGTAGGGACACAATATGTATATAGGTTGAACTTGATGGACTTTGGTCTTTTTTCAACCTTATGAACTATGTTACTATGTTACTATGTTGCTGCTCCTATCAGATACAATGTCCTAAACTAGGACCCTGAAATCTAAATGTCAGCAGCAATGGAACACAAGTTAATGCTCTAATTAATTAAAACCCACTAGCTAGTTGTCTAAATCTCAAGGATAGCAACAATGGAATGGATTTTGATACCCTTTGAGAGGAAAAAGTATCCACAAAAATGTTACAAAGGTTGCTGCTCCTATCAGATACAACGTCCTAAACTAGGAACCTGAAATCTAAATGTCAGCAGCAATGGAACACATGTTAATGCTCTACTTTATTAAAACCCACTAGCTAGTTGTCTAAATCTCAAGGATAGCAACAATGGAGTGGATTTTGATACCCTTTGAGAGGAAAAAGTATCCACAAAAATGTTACAAAGGTTGCTGCTCCTATCAGATACAATGTCCTAAACTAGGACCCTGAAATCTAAATGTCAGCAGCAATGGAACACAAGTTAATGCTCTACTTAATTAAAACCCACTAGCTAGTTGTCTAAATCTCAAGGATAGCAACAATGGAGTGGATTTTGATACCCTTTGAGAGGAAAAAGTATCCACAAAAATGTTACAAAGGTTGCTGCTCCTATCAGATACAATGTCCTAAACTAGGACCCTGAAATCTAAATGTCAGCAGCAATGGAATGACTGATGATACCCTTTGTGGAGGCACCAATCTCTAACAAACAGTACACAAGTTCATCCTCTAACTAATTAGAACCTCCTTAACTAGACCCCCAAAACTCAAGGATAGCAACGATGAAGTAGATATTGATAGCCTCTGAGAGGCAACCTTCTCCACCAAAAATAGTATGCCAGTTGCTGCTCCTATCAGGTACAATGTCCTAAACTAGGACCCTGAAATCTAAATGTCAGCAGCAATGGAACACAAGTTAATGCTCTACTTAATTAAAACCCACTAGCTAGTTGTCTAAATCTCAAGGATAGCAACAATGGAGTGGATTTTGATACCCTTTGAGAGGAAAAAGTATCCACAAAAATGTTACAAAGGTTGCTGCTCCTATCAGATACAATGTCCTAAACTAGGACCCTGAAATCTAAATGTCAGCAGCAATGGAACACAAGTTAATGCTCTACTTAATTAAAACCCACTAGCTAGTTGTCTAAATCTCAAGGATAGCAACAATGGAGTGGATTTTGATACCCTTTGAGAGGAAAAAGTATCCACAAAAATGTTACAAAGGTTGCTGCTCTATCAGATACAATGTCCTAAACTAGGACCCTGAAATCTAAATGTCAGCAGCAATGGAATGACTGATGATACCCTTTGTGGAGGCACCAATCTCTAACAAACAGTACACAAGTTCATCCTCTAACTAATTAGAACCTCCTTAACTAGACCCCCAAAACTCAAGGATAGCAACGATGAAGTAGATATTGATAGCCTCTGAGAGGCAACCTTCTCCACCAAAAATAGTATGCCAGTTGCTGCTCCTATCAGGTACAACATTCTGAGCTTGGACTCTCAAATTAAAACGTAAGCATCAATGGAAGGACTCATGTCATGCTCCAAAAAATGGTACACAAGTAAGTGTTCTAGTCATTTACCAGCTCTTTAGCTAGAAACCCTTAATCTTAACATCAGCAACAACTGAATGAAACTTGATGCCCTTTGAAAATGGTACAGCAGTTGCTGCTCCTATGAGACACACATCTTGAGATTGCTTCTTAATGTCTGAAGCAATGGAATGACTCATGATACCCTTTGTGGAGGCATCAGTCTTTAACATAGGGTACACAAGTTAATGCTCTAATTAAAACCCACTAGCTAGTTGTCTAAATCTCAAGGATAGCAACAATGGAGTGGATTTTGATACCCTTTGAGAGGAAAAAGTATCCACAAAAATGTTACAAAGGTTGCTGCTCCTATCAGATACAATGTCCTAAACTAGGACCCTGAAATCTAAATGTCAGCAGCAATGGAATGACTGATGATACCCTTTGTGGAGGCACCAATCTCTATACACAAGTTCATGCTCTAACTAATTAGAACCTCCTTAACTAGACCCCCAAAACTCAAGGATAGCAATGATGGAGTAGAAATTGATAGCCTCTGAGAGGCAGCCTTCTCCACCAAAAATAGTATGCCAGTTGCTGCTCCTATCAGGTACAACATTCTGAGCTTGGACTCTCAAATTAAAACGTAAGCATAAATGGAAGGACTCATGTTATGCTCCAAAAATGGTACACAAGTAAGTGTTTTAGTCATTTACCAGCTCTTTAGCTAGAAACCCTTAATCTTAACATCAGCAACAACTGAATGAAACTTGATGCCCTTTGAAAGGCAACAGTATTCTCAAAAATGGTACAGTAGTTGCTGCTCCTATGAGACACACATCTTGAGATTGCTTCTTAATGTCAGAAGCAATGGAATGACTCATGATACCCTTTGTGGAGGCATCAGTCTTTAACATAGGGTACACAAGTTAAGGCTCTAATTAATTAAAACCCACTGGCTAGTTGTCTAAATCTCAAGGATAGCAACAATGGAGTGGATTTTGATACCCTTTGAGAGGAAAAAGTATCCACAAAAATGTTACAAAGGTTGCTGCTCCTATCAGATACAATGTCCTAAACTAGGACCCTGAAATCTAAATGTCAGCAGCAATGGAACACAAGTTAATGCTCTACTTAATTAAAACCCACTAGCTAGTTGTCTAAATCTCAAGGATAGCAACAATGGAGTGGATTTTGATACCCTTTGAGAGGA
This sequence comes from Spea bombifrons, assembly GCF_027358695.1. Lineage (NCBI taxonomy): Eukaryota > Metazoa > Chordata > Amphibia > Anura > Pelobatidae > Spea > Spea bombifrons. Next base: position 12,690,306 of record NC_071094.1, read on the forward strand.
AAAAGTATCCACAAAAATGTTACAAAGGTTGCTGCTCCTATCAGATACAATGTCCTAAACTAGGACCCTGAAATCTAAATGTCAGCAGCAATGGAACACAAGTTAATGCTCTACTTAATTAAAACCCACTAGCTAGTTGTCTAAATCTCAAGGATAGCAACAATGGAGTGGATTTTGATACCCTTTGAGAGGAAAAAGTATCCACAAAAATGTTACAAAGGTTGCTGCTCCTATCAGATACAATGTCCTAAACTAGGACCCTGAAATCTAAATGTCAGCAGCAATGGAACACAAGTTAATGCTCTACTTAATTAAAACCCACTAGCTAGTTGTCTAAATCTCAAGGATAGCAACAATGGAGTGGATTTTGATACCCTTTGAGAAGAAAAAGTATCCACAAAAATGTTACAAAGGTTGCTGCTCCTATCAGATACAATGTCCTAAACTAGGACCCTGAAATCTAAATGTCAGCAGCAATGGAATGACTGATGATACCCTTTGTGGAGGCACCAATCTCTAACAAACAGTACACAAGTTCATCCTCTAACTAATTAGAACCTCCTTAACTAGACCCCCAAAACTCAAGGATAGCAACGATGAAGTAGATACTGATAGCCTCTGAGAGGCAACCTTCTCCACCAAAAATAGTATGCCAGTTGCTGCTCCTATCAGGTACAACATTCTGAGCTTGGACTCTCAAATTAAAACGTAAGCATCAATGGAAGGACTCATGTCATGCTCCAAAACATGGTACACAAGTAAGTGTTCTAGTCATTTACCAGCTCTTTAGCTAGAAACCCTTAATCTTAACATCAGCAACAACTGAATGAAACTTGATGCCCTTTGAAAGGCAACAGTATTCTCAAAAATGGTACATTAGTTGCTGCTCCTATGAGACACACATCTTGAGATTGCTTCTTAATGTCTGAAGCAATGGAATGACTCATGATACCCTTTGTGGAGGCATCAGTCTTTAACATAGGGTACACAAGTTAATGCTCTAATTAAAACCCACTAGCTAGTTGTCTAAATCTCAAGGATAGCAACAATGGAGTGGATTTTGATACCCTTTGAGAGGAAAAAGTATCCACAAAAATGTTACAAAGGTTGCTGCTCCTATCAGATACAATGTCCTAAACTAGGACCCTGAAATCTAAATGTCAGCAGCAATGGAATGACTGATGATACCCTTTGTGGAGGCACCAATCTGTAACAAACAGTACACAAGTTCATCCTCTAACTAATTAGAACCTCCTTAACTAGACCCCCAAAACGCAAGGATAGCAACGATGAAGTAGATATTGATAGCCTCTGAGAGGCAACCTTCTTCACCAAAAATAGTATGCCAGTTGCTGCTCCTATCAGGTACAATGTCCTAAACTAGGACCCTGAAATCTAAATGTCAGCAGCAATGGAACACAAGTTAATGCTCTACTTAATTAAAACCCACTAGCTAGTTGTCTAAATCTCAAGGATAGCAACAATGGAGTGGATTTTGATACCCTTTGAGAGGAAAAAGTATCCACAAAAATGTTACAAAGGTTGCTGCTCCTATCAGATACAATGTCCTAAACTAGGACCCTGAAATCTAAATGTCAGCAGCAATGGAACACAAGTTAATGCTCTACTTAATTAAAACCCACTAGCTAGTTGTCTAAATCTCAAGGATAGCAACAATGGAGTGGATTTTGATACCCTTTGAGAGGAAAAAGTATCCACAAAAATGTTACAAAGGTTGCTGCTCTATCAGATACAATGTCCTAAACTAGGACCCTGAAATCTAAATGTCAGCAGCAATGGAATGACTGATGATACCCTTTGTGGAGGCACCAATCTCTAACAAACAGTACACAAGTTCATGCTCTAACTAATTAGAACCTCCTTAACTAGACCCCCAAAACTCAAGGATAGCAACAATGGAGTAGATATTGATAGCCTCTGAGAGGCAACCTTCTCCACCAAAAATAGTATGCCAGTTGCTGCTCCTATCAGGTACAACATTCTGAGCATGGACTCTCAAATTAAAACGTAAGCATCAATGGAAGGACTCATGTCATGCTCCAAAAAATGGTACACAAGTAAGTGTTCTAGTCATTTACCAGCTCTTTAGCTAGAAACCCTTAATCTTAACATCAGCAACAACTGAATGAAACTTGATGCCCTTTGAAAGGCAACAGTATTCTCAAAAATGGTACATTAGTTGCTGCTCCTATGAGACACACATCATGAGATTGCTTCTTAATGTCTGAAGCAATGGAATGACTCATGATACCCTTTGTGGAGGCATCAGTCTTTAACAGAGGGTACACAAGTTAATTATCTAATTAAAACCCACTAGCTAGTTGTCGAAATCTCAAGGATAGCAACAATGGAGTGGATTTTGATACCCTTTGAGAGGAAAAAGTATCCACAAAAATGTTACAAAGGTTGCTGCTCCTATCAGATACAATGTCCTAAACTAGGACCCTGAAATCTAAATGTCAGCAGCAATGGAACACAAGTTAATGCTCTACTTAATTAAAACCCACTAGCTAGTTGTCTAAATCTCAAGGATAGCAACAATGGAGTGGATTTTGATACCCTTTGAGAGGAAAAAGTATCCACAAAAATGTTACAAAGGTTGCTGCTCCTATCAGATACAATGTCCTAAACTAGGACCCTGAAATCTAAATGTCAGCAGCAATGGAATGACTGATGATACCCATTGTGGATGCACCAATCTCTAATAAACAGTACACAAGTTCATCCTCTAACTTATTAGAACCTCCTTAACTAGACCCCCAAAACTCAAGGATAGCAACGATGAAGTAGATATTGATAGCCTCTGAGAGGCAACCTTCTCCACCAAAAATAGTATGCCAGTTGCTGCTCCTATCAGGTACAACATTCTGAGCATGGACTCTCAAATTAAAACGTAAGCATCAATGGAAGGACTCATGTCATGCTCCAAAAAAGGGTACACAAGTAAGTGTTCTAGTCATTTACCAGCTCTTTAGCTAGAAACCCTTAATCTTAACATCAGCAACAACTGAATGAAACTTGATGCCCTTTAAAAGGCAACAGTATTCTCAAAAATGGTACAGTAGTTGCTGCTCCTATGAGACACACATCTTGAGATTGCTTCTTAATGTCAGAAGCAATGGAATGACTCATGATACCCTTTGTGGAGGCATCAGTCTTTAACATAGGGTACACAAGTTAATGCTCTAATTAAAACCCACTAGCTAGTTGTCGAAATCTCAAGGATAGCAACAATGGAGTGGATTTTGATACCCTTTGAGAGGAAAAAGTATCCACAAAAATGTTACAAAGGTTGCTGCTCCTATCAGATACAATGTCCTAAACTAGGACCCTGAAATCTAAATGTCAGCAGCAATGGAACACAAGTTAATGCTCTACTTAATTAAAACCCACTAGCTAGTTGTCTAAATCTCAAGGATAGCAACAATGGAGTGGATTTTGATACCCTTTGAGAGGAAAAAGTATCCACAAAAATGTTACAAAGGTTGCTGCTCCTATCAGATACAATGTCCTAAACTAGGACCCTGAAATCTAAATGTCAGCAGCAATGGAATGACTGATGATACCCTTTGTGGAGGCACCAATCTCTAACAAACAGTACACAAGTTCATCCTCTAACTAATTAGAACCTCCTTAACTAGACCCCCAAAACTCAAGGATAGCAACGATGAAGTAGATATTGATAGCCTCTGAGAGGCAACCTTCTCCACCAAAAATAGTATGCCAGTTGCTGCTCCTATCAGGTACAACATTCTGAGCTTGGACTCTCAAATTAAAACGTAAGCATAAATGGAAGGACTCATGTCATGCTCCAAAAAATGGTACACAAGTAAGTGTTCTAGTCATTTACCAGCTCTTTAGCTAGAAACCCTTAATCTTAACGTCAGCAACAACTGAATGAAACTTGATGCCCTTTGAAAGGCAACAGTATTCTCAAAAATGATACATTAGTTGCTGCTCCTATGAGACACACATCTTGAGATTGCTTCTTAATGTCTGAAGCAATGGAATGACTCATGATACCCTTTGTGGAGGCATCAGTCTTTAATATAGGGTACACAAGTTAATTCTCTAATTAAAACCCACTAGGCTAGTTGTCTAAATCTCAAGGATAGCAACAATGGAGTGGATTTTGATACCCTTTGAGAGGAAAAAGTATCCACAAAAATGTTACAAAGGTTGCTGCTCCTATCAGATACAATGTCCTGAACTAGGACCCTGAAATCTAAATGTCAGCAGCAATGGAACACAAGTTAATGCTCTACTTAATTAAAACCCACTAGCTAGTTGTCTAAATCTCAAGGATAGCAACAATGGAGTGGATTTTGATACCCTTTGAGAGGAAAAAGTATCCACAAAAATGTTACAAAGGTTGCTGCTCCTATCAGATACAATGTCCTAAACTAGGACCCTGAAATCTAAATGTCAGCAGCAATGGAATGACTGATGATACCCTTTGTGGAGGCACCAATCTCTAACAAACAGTACACAAGTTCATCCTCTAACTAATTAGAACCTCCTTAACTAGACCCCCAAAACGCAAGGATAGCAACGATGAAGTAGATATTGATAGCCTCTGAGAGGCAACCTTCTCCACCAAAAATAGTATGCCAGTTGCTGCTCCTATCAGGTACAACATTCTGAGCTTGGACTCTCAAATTAAAACGTAAGCATAAATGGAAGGACTCATGTCATGCTCCAAAAAATGGTACACAAGTAAGTGTTCTAGTCATTTACCAGCTCTTTAGCTAGAAACCCTTAATCTTAACGTCAGCAACAACTGAATGAAACTTGATGCCCTTTGAAAGGCAACAGTATTCTCAAAAATGATACATTAGTTGCTGATCCTATGAGACACACATCTTGAGATTGCTTCTTAATGTCTGAAGCAATGGAATGACTCATGATACCCTTTGTGGAGGCATCAGTCTTTTTTAACATAGGGTACACAAGTTAATTCTCTAATTAAAACCCACTAGCTAGTTGTCTAAATCTCAAGGATAGCAACAATGGAGTGGATTTTGATACCCTTTGAGAGGAAAAAGTATCCACAAAAATGTTACAAAGGTTGCTGCTCCTATCAGATACAATGTCCTAAACTAGGACCCTGAAATCTAAATGTCAGCAGCAAAGGAACACAAGTTAATGCTCTAATTAATTAAAACCCACTAGCTAGTTGTCTAAATCTCAAGGATAGCAACAATGGAGTGGATTTTGATACCCTTTGAGAGGAAAAAGTATCCACAAAAATGTTACAAAGGTTGCTGCTCCTATCAGATACAACGTCCTAAACTAGGAACCTGAAATCTAAATGTCGGCAGCAATGGAACACAAGTTAATGCTCTACTTAATTAAAACCCACTAGCTAGTTGTCTAAATCTCAAGGATAGCAACAATGGAGTGGATTTTAATACCCTTTGAGAGGAAAAAGTATCCACAAAAATGTTACAAAGGTTGCTGCTCCTATCAGATACAACGTCCTAAACTAGGACCCTGAAATCTAAATGTCAGCAGCAATGGAACACAAGTTAATGCTCTAATTAATTAAAACCCACTAGCTGGTTGTCTAAATCTCAAGGATAGCAACAATGGAGTGGATTTTGATACCCTTTGAGAGGAAAAAGTATCCACAAAAATGTTACAAAGGTTGCTGCTCCTATCAGATACAATGTCCTAAACTAGGACCCTGAAATCTAAATGTCAGCAGCAATGGAACACAAGTTAATGCTCTACTTAATTAAAACCCACTAGCTAGTTGTCTAAATCTCAAGGATAGCAACAATGGTGTGGATTTTGATACCATTTGAGAGGAAAAAGTATCCACAAAAATGTTACAAAGGTTGCTGCTCCTATCAGATACAATGTCCTAAACTAGGACCCTGAAATCTAAATGTCAGCAGCAATGGAACACAAGTTAATGCTCTAATTAATTAAAACCCACTAGCTAGTTGTCTAAATCTCAAGGATAGCAACAATGGAATGGATTTTGATACCCTTTGAGAGGAAAAAGTATCCACAAAAATGTTACAAAGGTTGCTGCTCCTATCATATACAACGTCCTAAACTAGGAACCTGAAATCTAAATGTCAGCAGCAATGGAACACATGTTAATGCTCTACTTTATTAAAACCCACTAGCTAGTTGTCTAAATCTCAAGGATAGCAACAATGGAGTGGATTTTGATACCCTTTGAGAGGAAAAAGTATCCACAAAAATGTTACAAAGGTTGCTGCTCCTATCAGATACAATGTCCTAAACTAGGACCCTGAAATCTAAATGTCAGCAGCAATGGAATGACTGATGATACCCTTTGTGGAGGCACCAATCTCTAACAAACAGTACACAAGTTCATCCTCTAACTAATTAGAACCTCCTTAACTAGACCCCCAAAACTCAAGGATAGCAACGATGAAGTAGATATTGATAGCCTCTGAGAGGCAACCTTCTCCACCAAAAATAGTATGCCAGATGCTGCTCCTATCAGGTACAATGTCCTAAACTAGGACCCTGAAATCTAAATGTCAGCAGCAATGGAACACAAGTTAATGCTCTACTTAATTAAAACCCACTAGCTAGTTGTCTAAATCTCAAGGATAGCAACAATGGAGTGGATTTTGATACCCTTTGAGAGGAAAAAGTATCCACAAAAATGTTACAAAGGTTGCTGCTCCTATCAGATACAATGTCCTAAACTAGGACCCTGAAATCTAAATGTCAGCAGCAATGGAACACAAGTTAATGCTCTACTTAATTAAAACCCACTAGCTAGTTGTCTAAATCTCAAGGATAGCAACAATGGAGTGGATTTTGATACCCTTTGAGAGGAAAAAGTATCCACAAAAATGTTACAAAGGTTGCTGCTCCTATCAGATACAATGTCCTAAACTAGGACCCTGAAATCTAAATGTCAGCAGCAATGGAACACAAGTTAATGCTCTACTTAATTAAAACCCACTAGCTAGTTATCTAAATCTCAAGGATAGCAACAATGGAGTGGATTTTGATACCCTTTGAGAGGAAAAAGTATCCACAAAAATGTTACAAAGGTTGCTGCTCCTATCAGATACAATGTCCTAAACTAGGACCCTGAAATCTAAATGTCAGCAGCAATGGAATGACTGATGATACCCTTTGTGGAGGCACCAATCTCTAACAAACAGTACACAAGTTCATCCTCTAACTAATTAGAACCTCCTTAACTAGACCCCCAAAACTCAAGGATAGCAACGATGAAGTAGATATTGATAGCCTCTGAGAGGCAACCTTCTCCACCAAAAATAGTATGCCAGTTGCTGCTCCTATCAGGTACAACATTCTGAGCTTGGACTCTCAAATTAAAACGTAAGCATCAATGGAAGGACTCATGTGATGCTCCAAAAAATGGTACACAAGTAAGTGTTCTAGTCATTTACCAGCTCTTTAGCTAGAAACCCTTAATCTTAACATCAGCAACAACTGAATGAAACTTGATGCCCTTTGAAAATGGTACAGCAGTTGCTGCTCCTATGAGACACACATCTTGAGATTGCTTCTTAATGTCTGAAGCAATGGAATGACTCATGATACCCTTTGTGGAGGCATCAGTCTTTAACATAGGGTACACAAGTTAATGCTCTAATTAAAACCCACTAGCTAGTTGTCTAAATCTCAAGGATAGCAACAATGGAGTGGATTTTGATACCCTTTGAGAGGAAAAAGTATCCACAAAAATGTTACAAAGGTTGCTGCTCCTATCAGATACAATGTCCTAAACTAGGACCCTGAAATCTAAATGTCAGCAGCAATGGAACACAAGTTAATGCTCTAATTAATTAAAACCCACTAGCTAGTTGTCGAAATCTCAAGGATAGCAACAATGGAGTAGATTTTGATACCCTTTGAGAGGAAAAAGTATCCACAAAAATGTTACAAAGGTTGCTGCTCCTATCAGATACAATGTCCTAAACTAGGACCCTGAAATCTAAATGTCAGCAGCAATGGAATGACTGATGATACCCTTTGTGGAGGCACCAATCTCTATACACAAGTTCATGCTCTAACTAATTAGAACCTCCTTAACTAGACCCCCAAAACTCAAGGATAGCAATGATGGAGTAGAAATTGATAGCCTCTGAGAGGCAGCCTTCTCCACCAAAAATAGTATGCCAGTTGCTGCTCCTATCAGGTACAACATTCTGAGCTTGGACTCTCAAATTAAAACGTAAGCATAAATGGAAGGACTCATGTCATGCTCCAAAAATGGTACACAAGTAAGTGTTTTAGTCATTTACCAGCTCTTTAGCTAGAAACCCTTAATCTTAACATCAGCAACAACTGAATGAAACTTGATGCCCTTTGAAAGGCAACAGTATTCTCAAAAATGGTACAGTAGTTGCTGCTCCTATGAGACACACATCTTGAGATTGCTTCTTAATGTCAGAAGCAATGGAATGACTCATGATACCCTTTGTGGAGGCATCAGTCTTTAACATAGGGTACACAAGTTAAGGCTCTAATTAATTAAAACCCATTGGCTAGTTGTCTAAATCTCAAGGATAGCAACAATGGAGTGGATTTTGATACCCTTTGAGAGGAAAAAGTATCCACAAAAATGTTACAAAGGTTGCTGCTCCTATCAGATACAATGTCCTAAACTAGGACCCTGAAATCTAAATGTCAGCAGCAATGGAACACAAGTTAATGCTCTACTTAATTAAAACCCACTAGCTAGTTGTCTAAATCTCAAGGATAGCAACAATGGAGTGGATTTTGATACCCTTTGAGAGGAAAAAGTATCCACAAAAATGTTACAAAGGTTGCTGCTCCTATCAGATACAATGTCCTAAACTAGGACCCTGAAATCTAAATGTCAGCAGCAATGGAACACAAGTTAATGCTCTACTTAATTAAAACCCACTAGCTAGTTGTCTAAATCTCAAGGATAGCAACAATGGAGTGGATTTTGATACCCTTTGAGAGGAAAAAGTATCCACAAAAATGTTACAAAGGTTGCTGCTCCTATCAGATACAATGTCCTAAACTAGGACCCTGAAATCTAAATGTCAGCAGCAATGGAACACAAGTTAATGCTCTACTTAATTAAAACCCACTAGCTAGTTGTCTAAATCTCAAGGATAGCAACAATGGAGTGGATTTTGATACCCTTTGAGAGGAAAAAGTATCCACAAAAATGTTACAAAGGTTGCTGCTCCTATCAGATACAATGTCCTAAACTAGGACCCTGAAATCTAAATGTCAGCAGCAATGGAATGACTGATGATACCCTTTGTGGAGGCACCAATCTCTAACAAACAGTACACAAGTTCATCCTCTAACTAATTAGAACCTCCTTAACTAGACCCCCAAAACTCAAGGATAGCAACGATGAAGTAGATATTGATAGCCTCTGAGAGGCAACCTTCTCCACCAAAAATAGTATGCCAGTTGCTGCTCCTATCAGGTACAACATTCTGAGCTTGGACTCTCAAATTAAAACGTAAGCATCAATGGAAGGACTCATGTCATGCTCCAAAACATGGTACACAAGTAAGTGTTCTAGTCATTTACCAGCTCTGTAGCTAGAAACCCTTAATCTTAACATCAGCAACAACTGAATGAAACTTGATGCCCTTTGAAAGGCAACAGTATTCTCAAAAATGGTACATTAGTTGCTGCTCCTATGAAATAAAACACATCTTGAGATTGCTTCTTAATGTCTGAAGCAATGGAATGACTCATGATACCCTTTGTGGAGGCATCAGTCTTTAACATAGGGTACACAAGTTAATGCTCTAATTAAAACCCACTAGCTAGTTGTCTAAATCTCAAGGATAGCAACAATGGAGTGGATTTTGATACCCTTTGAGAGGAAAAAGTATCCACAAAAATGTTACAAAGGTTGCTGCTCCTATCAGATACAATGTCCTAAACTAGGACCCTGAAATCTAAATGTCAGCAGCAATGGAATGACTGATGATACCCTTTGTGGAGGCACCAATCTCTAACAAACAGTACACAAGTTCATCCTCTAACTAATTAGAACCTCCTTAACTAGACCCCCAAAACGCAAGGATAGCAACGATGAAGTAGATATTGATAGCCTCTGAGAGGCAACCTTCTCCACCAAAAATAGTATGCCAGTTGCTGCTCCTATCAGGTACAATGTCCTAAACTAGGACCCTGAAATCTAAATGTCAGCAGCAATGGAACACAAGTTAATGCTCTACTTAATTAAAACCCACTAGCTAGTTGTCTAAATCTCAAGGATAGCAACAATGGAGTGGATTTTGATACCCTTTGAGAGGAAAAAGTATCCACAAAAATGTTACAAAGGTTGCTGCTCCTATCAGATACAATGTCCTAAACTAGGACCCTGAAATCTAAATGTCAGCAGCAATGGAACACAAGTTAATGCTCTACTTAATTAAAACCCACTAGCTAGTTGTCTAAATCTCAAGGATAGCAACAATGGAGTGGATTTTGATACCCTTTGAGAGGAAAAAGTATCCACAAAAATGTTACAAAGGTTGCTGCTCTATCAGATACAATGTCCTAAACTAGGACCCTGAAATCTAAATGTCAGCAGCAATGGAATGACTGATGATACCCTTTGTGGAGGCACCAATCTCTAACAAACAGTACACAAGTTCATGCTCTAACTAATTAGAACCTCCTTAACTAGACCCCCAAAACTCAAGGATAGCAACAATGGAGTAGATATTGATAGCCTCTGAGAGGCAACCTTCTCCACCAAAAATAGTATGCCAGTTGCTGCTCCTATCAGGTACAACATTCTGAGCTTGGACTCTCAAATTAAAACGTAAGCATCAATGGAAGAACTCATGTCATGCTCCAAAAAATGGTACACAAGTAAGTGTTCTAGTCATTTACCAGCTCTTTAGCTAGAAACCCTTAATCTTAACATCAGCAACAACTGAATGAAACTTGATGCCCTTTGAAAGGCAACAGTATTCTCAAAAATGGTACAGTAGTTGCTGCTCCTATGAGACACACACCTTGAGATTGCTTCTTAATGTCAGAAGCAATGGAATGACTCATGATACCCTTTGTGGAGGCATCAGTCTTTAACATAGGGTACACAAGTTAATGCTCTAATTAAAACCCACTAGCTAGTTGTCGAAATCTCAAGGATAGCAACAATGGAGTGGATTTTGATACCCTTTGAGAGGAAAAAGTATCCACAAAAATGTTACAAAGGTTGCTGCTCCTATCAGATACAATGTCCTAAACTAGGACCCTGAAATCTAAATGTCAGCAGCAATGGAACACAAGTTAATGCTCTACTTAATTAAAACCCACTAGCTAGTTGTCTAAATCTCAAGGATAGCAACAATGGAGTGGATTTTGATACCCTTTGAGAGGAAAAAGTATCCACAAAAATGTTACAAAGGTTGCTGCTCCTATCAGATACAATGTCCTAAACTAGGACCCTGAAATCTAAATGTCAGCAGCAATGGAACACAAGTTAATGCTCTACTTAATTAAAACCCACTAGCTAGTTGTCTAAATCTCAAGGATAGCAACAATGGAGTGGATTTTGATACCCTTTGAGAGGAAAAAGTATCCACAAAAATGTTACAAAGGTTGCTGCTCCTATCAGATACAATGTCCTAAACTAGGACCCTGAAATCTAAATGTCAGCAGCAATGGAACACAAGTTAATGCTCTACTTAATTAAAACCCACTAGCTAGTTGTCTAAATCTCAAGGATAGCAACAATGGAGTGGATTTTGATACCCTTTGAGAGGAAAAAGTATCCACAAAAATGTTACAAAGGTTGCTGCTCCTATCAGATACAATGTCCTAAACTAGGACCCTGAAATCTAAATGTCAGCAGCAATGGAACACAAGTTAATGCTCTACTTAATTAAAACCCACTAGCTAGTTGTCTAAATCTCAAGGATAGCAACAATGGAGTGGATTTTGATACCCTTTGAGAGGAAAAAGTATCCACAAAAATGTTACAAAGGTTGCTGCTCCTATCACATACAATGTCCTAAACTAGGACCCTGAAATCTAAATGTCAGCAGCAATGGAATGACTGATGATACCCTTTGTGGAGGCACCAATCTCTAACAAACAGTACACAAGTTCATCCTCTAACTAATTAGAACCTCCTTAACTAGACCCCCAAAACTCAAGGATAGCAACGATGAAGTAGATATTGATAGCCTCTGAGAGGCAACCTTCTCCACCAAAAATAGTATGCCAGTTGCTGCTCCTATCAGGTACAACATTCTGAGCTTGGACTCTCAAATTAAAACGTAAGCATCAATGGAAGGACTCATGTCATGCTCCAAAACATGGTACACAAGTAAGTGTTCTAGTCATTTACCAGCTCTTTAGCTAGAAACCCTTAATCTTAACATCAGCAACAACTGAATGAAACTTGATGCCCTTTGAAAGGCAACAGTATTCTCAAAAATGGTACATTAGTTGCTGCTCCTATGAAATAAAACACATCTTGAGATTGCTTCTTAATGTCTGAAGCAATGGAATGACTCATGATACCCTTTGTGGAGGCATCAGTCTTTAACATAGGGTACACAAGTTAATGCTCTAATTAAAACCCACTAGCTAGTTGTCTAAATCTCAAGGATAGCAACAATGGAGTGGATTTTGATACCCTTTGAGAGGAAAAAGTATCCACAAAAATGTTACAAAGGTTGCTGCTCCTATCAGATACAATGTCCTAAACTAGGACCCTGAAATCTAAATGTCAGCAGCAATGGAATGACTGATGATACCCTTTGTGGAGGCACCAATCTCTAACAAACAGTACACAAGTTCATCCTCTAACTAATTAGAACCTCCTTAACTAGACCCCCAAAACGCAAGGATAGCAACGATGAAGTAGATATTGATAGCCTCTGAGAGGCAACCTTCTCCACCAAAAATAGTATGCCAGTTGCTGCTCCTATCAGGTACAATGTCCTAAACTAGGACCCTGAAATCTAAATGTCAGCAGCAATGGAACACAAGTTAATGCTCTACTTAATTAAAACCCACTAGCTAGTTGTCTAAATCTCAAGGATAGCAACAATGGAGTGGATTTTGATACCCTTTGAGAGGAAAAAGTATCCACAAAAATGTTACAAAGGTTGCTGCTCTATCAGATACAATGTCCTAAACTAGGACCCTGAAATCTAAATGTCAGCAGCAATGGAATGACTGATGATACCCTTTGTGGAGGCACCAATCTCTAACAAACAGTACACAAGTTCATGCTCTAACTAATTAGAACCTCCTTAACTAGACCCCCAAAACTCAAGGATAGCAACAATGGAGTAGATATTGATAGCCTCTGAGAGGCAACCTTCTCCACCAAAAATAGTATGCCAGTTGCTGCTCCTATCAGGTACAACATTCTGAGCTTGGACTCTCAAATTAAAACGTAAGCATCAATGGAAGAACTCATGTCATGCTCCAAAAAATGGTACACAAGTAAGTGTTCTAGTCATTTACCAGCTCTTTAGCTAGAAACCCTTAATCTTAACATCAGCAACAACTGAATGAAACTTGATGCCCTTTGAAAGGCAACAGTATTCTCAAAAATGGTACAGTAGTTGCTGCTCCTATGAGACACACACCTTGAGATTGCTTCTTAATGTCAGAAGCAATGGAATGACTCATGATACCCTTTGTGGAGGCATCAGTCTTTAACATAGGGTACACAAGTTAATGCTCTAATTAAAACCCACTAGCTAGTTGTCGAAATCTCAAGGATAGCAACAATGGAGTGGATTTTGATACCCTTTGAGAGGAAAAAGTATCCACAAAAATGTTACAAAGGTTGCTGCTCCTATCAGATACAATGTCCTAAACTAGGACCCTGAATTCTAAATGTCAGCAGCAATGGAACACAAGTTAATGCTCTAATTAATTAAAACCCACTAGCTAGTTGTCTAAATCTCAAGGATAGCAACAATGGAGTGGATTTTGATACCTTTTGAGAGGAAAAAGTATCCACAAAAATGTTACAAAGGTTGCTGCTCCTATCAGATACAATGTCCTAAACTAGGACCCTGAAATCTAAATGTCAGCAGCAATGGAATGACTGATGATACCCTTTGTGGAGGCACCAATCTCTAACAAACAGTACACCAGTTCATCCTCTAACTAATTAGACCCCCAAAACTCAAAGATAGCAACGATGAAGTAGATATTGATAGCCTCTGAGAGGCAACCTTCTCCACCAAAAATAGTATGCCAGTTGCTGCTCCTATCAGGTACAACATTCTGAGCTTGGACTCTCAAATTAAAACGTAAGCATAAATGGAAGGACTCATGTCATGCTGCTAAAAATGGTACACAAGTAAGTGTTCTAGTCATTTACCAGCTCTTTAGCTAGAAACCCTTAATCTTAACATCAGCAACAACTGAATGAAACTTGATGCCCTTTGAAAGGCAACAGTATTCTCAAAAATGGTACAGTAGTTGCTGCTCCTATCAGATGAGACACACATCTTGAGATTGCTTCTTAATGTCAGAAGCAATGGAATGACTCATGATACCCTTTGTGGAGGCATCAGTCTTTAACATAGGGTACACAAGTTAATGCTCTAATTAAAACCCACTAGCTAGTTGTCGAAATCTCAAGGATAGCAACAATGGAGTGGATTTTGATACCCTTTGAGAGGAAAAAGTATCCACAAAAATGTTACAAAGGTTGCTGCTCCTATCAGATACAATGTCCTAAACTAGGACCCTGAAATCTAAATGTCAGCAGCAATGGAACACAAGTTAATGCTCTAATTAATTAAAACCCACTAGCTAGTTGTCGAAATCTCAAGGATAGCAACAATGGAGTGGATTTTGATACCCTTTGAGAGGAAAAAGTATCCACAAAAATGTTACAAAGGTTGCTGCTCCTATCAGATACAATGTCCTAAACTAGGACCCTGAATTCTAAATGTCAGCAGCAATGGAACACAAGTTAATGCTCTAATTAATTAAAACCCACTAGCTAGTTGTCTAAATCTCAAGGATAGCAACAATGGAGTGGATTTTGATACCTTTTGAGAGGAAAAAGTATCCACAAAAATGTTACAAAGGTTGCTGCTCCTATCAGATACAATGTCCTAAACTAGGACCCTGAAATCTAAATGTCAGCAGCAATGGAATGACTGATGATACCCTTTGTGGAGGCACCAATCTCTAACAAACAGTACACAAGTTCATCCTCTAACTAATTAGAACCTCCTTAACTAGACCCCAAAAACTCAAGGATAGCAACGATGAAGTAGATATTGATAGCCTCTGAGAGGAAACCTTCTCCACCAAAAATAGTATGCCAGTTGCTGCTCCTATCAGGTACAACATTCTGAGCTTGGACTCTCAAATTAAAACGTAAGCATAAATGGAAGGACTCATGTCATGCTCCAAAAAATGGTACACAAGTAAGTGTTCTAGTCATTTACCAGATCTTTAGCTAGAAACCCTTAATCTTAACGTCAGCAACAACTGAATGAAACTTGATGCCCTTTGAAAGGCAACAGTATTCTCAAAAATGGTACATTAGTTGCTGCTCCTATGAGACACACATCATGAGATTGCTTCTTAATGTCTGAAGCAATGGAATGACTCATGATACCCTTTGTGGAGGCATCAGTCTTTAACAGAGGGTACACAAGTTAATTATCTAATTAAAACCCACTAGCTAGTTGTCGAAATCTCAAGGATAGCAACAATGGAGTGGATTTTGATACCCTTTGAGAGGAAAAAGTATCCACAAAAATGTTACAAAGGTTGCTGCTCCTATCAGATACAATGTCCTAAACTAGGACCCTGAAATCTAAATGTCAGCAGCAATGGAACACAAGTTAATGCTCTACTTAATTAAAACCCACTAGCTAGTTGTCTAAATCTCAAGGATAGCAACAATGGAGTGGATTTTGATACCCTTTGAGAGGAAAAAGTATCCACAAAAATGTTACAAAGGTTGCTGCTCCTATCAGATACAATGTCCTAAACTAGGACCCTGAAATCTAAATGTCAGCAGCAATGGAATGACTGATGATACCCATTGTGGAGGCACCAATCTCTAATAAACAGTACACAAGTTCATCCTCTAACTTATTAGAACCTCCTTAACTAGACCCCCAAAACTCAAGGATAGCAACGATGAAGTAGATATTGATAGCCTCTGAGAGGCAACCTTCTCCACCAAAAATAGTATGCCAGTTGCTGCTCCTATCAGGTACAACATTCTGAGCATGGACTCTCAAATTAAAACGTAAGCATCAATGGAAGGACTCATGTCATGCTCCAAAAAATGGTACACAAGTAAGTGTTCTAGTCATTTACCAGCTCTTTAGCTAGAAACCCTTAATCTTAACATCAGCAACAACTGAATGAAACTTGATGCCCTTTAAAAGGCAACAGTATTCTCAAAAATGGTACAGTAGTTGCTGCTCCTATGAGACACACATCTTGAGATTGCTTCTTAATGTCAGAAGCAATGGAATGACTCATGATACCCTTTGTGGAGGCATCAGTCTTTAACATAGGGTACACAAGTTAATGCTCTAATTAAAACCCACTAGCTAGTTGTCGAAATCTCAAGGATAGCAACAATGGAGTGGATTTTGATACCCTTTGAGAGGAAAAAGTATCCACAAAAATGTTACAAAGGTTGCTGCTCCTATCAGATACAATGTCCTAAACTAGGACCCTGAAATCTAAATGTCAGCAGCAATGGAACACAAGTTAATGCTCTACTTAATTAAAACCCACTAGCTAGTTGTCTAAATCTCAAGGATAGCAACAATGGAGTGGATTTTGATACCCTTTGAGAGGAAAAAGTATCCACAAAAATGTTACAAAGGTTGCTGCTCCTATCAGATACAATGTCCTGAACTAGGACCCTGAAATCTAAATGTCAGCAGCAATGGAACACAAGTTAATGCTCTACTTAATTAAAACCCACTAGCTAGTTGTCTAAATCTCAAGGATAGCAACAATGGAGTGGATTTTGATACCCTTTGAGAGGAAAAAGTATCCACAAAAATGTTACAAAGGTTGCTGCTCCTATCAGATACAATGTCCTAAACTAGGACCCTGAAATCTAAATGTCAGCAGCAATGGAATGACTGATGATACCCTTTGTGGAGGCACCAATCTCTAACAAACAGTACACAAGTTCATCCTCTAACTAATTAGAACCTCCTTAACTAGACCCCCAAAACGCAAGGATAGCAACGATGAAGTAGATATTGATAGCCTCTGAGAGGCAACCTTCTCCACCAAAAATAGTATGCCAGTTGCTGCTCCTATCAGGTACAACATTCTGAGCTTGGACTCTCAAATTAAAACGTAAGCATAAATGGAAGGACTCATGTCATGCTCCAAAAAATGGTACACAAGTAAGTGTTCTAGTCATTTACCAGCTCTTTAGCTAGAAACCCTTAATCTTAACGTCAGCAACAACTGAATGAAACTTGATGCCCTTTGAAAGGCAACAGTATTCTCAAAAATGATACATTAGTTGCTGATCCTATGAGACACACATCTTGAGATTGCTTCTTAATGTCTGAAGCAATGGAATGACTCATGATACCCTTTGTGGAGGCATCAGTCTTTTTTAACATAGGGTACACAAGTTAATTCTCTAATTAAAACCCACTAGCTAGTTGTCTAAATCTCAAGGATAGCAACAATGGAGTGGATTTTGATACCCTTTGAGAGGAAAAAGTATCCACAAAAATGTTACAAAGGTTGCTGCTCCTATCAGATACAATGTCCTAAACTAGGACCCTGAAATCTAAATGTCAGCAGCAAAGGAACACAAGTTAATGCTCTAATTAATTAAAACCCACTAGCTAGTTGTCTAAATCTCAAGGATAGCAACAATGGAGTGGATTTTGATACCCTTTGAGAGGAAAAAGTATCCACAAAAATGTTACAAAGGTTGCTGCTCCTATCAGATACAACGTCCTAAACTAGGAACCTGAAATCTAAATGTCGGCAGCAATGGAACACAAGTTAATGCTCTACTTAATTAAAACCCACTAGCTAGTTGTCTAAATCTCAAGGATAGCAACAATGGAGTGGATTTTAATACCCTTTGAGAGGAAAAAGTATCCACAAAAATGTTACAAAGGTTGCTGCTCCTATCAGATACAACGTCCTAAACTAGGACCCTGAAATCTAAATGTCAGCAGCAATGGAACACAAGTTAATGCTCTAATTAATTAAAACCCACTAGCTGGTTGTCTAAATCTCAAGGATAGCAACAATGGAGTGGATTTTGATACCCTTTGAGAGGAAAAAGTATCCACAAAAATGTTACAAAGGTTGCTGCTCCTATCAGATACAATGTCCTAAACTAGGACCCTGAAATCTAAATGTCAGCAGCAATGGAACACAAGTTAATGCTCTACTTAATTAAAACCCACTAGCTAGTTGTCTAAATCTCAAGGATAGCAACAATGGTGTGGATTTTGATACCCTTTGAGAGGAAAAAGTATCCACAAAAATGTTACAAAGGTTGCTGCTCCTATCATATACAACGTCCTAAACTAGGAACCTGAAATCTAAATGTCAGCAGCAATGGAACACATGTTAATGCTCTACTTTATTAAAACCCACTAGCTAGTTGTCTAAATCTCAAGGATAGCAACAATGGAGTGGATTTTGATACCCTTTGAGAGGAAAAAGTATCCACAAAAATGTTACAAAGGTTGCTGCTCCTATCAGATACAATGTCCTAAACTAGGACCCTGAAATCTAAATGTCAGCAGCAATGGAACACAAGTTAATGCTCTACTTAATTAAAACCCACTAGCTAGTTGTCTAAATCTCAAGGATAGCAACAATGGAGTGGATTTTGATACCCTTTGAGAGGAAAAAGTATCCACAAAAATGTTACAAAGGTTGCTGCTCCTATCAGATACAATGTCCTAAACTAGGACCCTGAAATCTAAATGTCAGCAGCAATGGAATGACTGATGATACCCTTTGTGGAGGCACCAATCTCTAACAAACAGTACACAAGTTCATCCTCTAACTAATTAGAACCTCCTTAACTAGACCCCCAAAACTCAAGGATAGCAACGATGAAGTAGATATTGATAGCCTCTGAGAGGCAACCTTCTCCACCAAAAATAGTATGCCAGTTGCTGCTCCTATCAGGTACAATGTCCTAAACTAGGACCCTGAAATCTAAATGTCAGCAGCAATGGAACACAAGTTAATGCTCTACTTAATTAAAACCCACTAGCTAGTTGTCTAAATCTCAAGGATAGCAACAATGGAGTGGATTTTGATACCCTTTGAGAGGAAAAAGTATCCACAGAAATGTTACAAAGGTTGCTGCTCCTATCAGATACAATGTCCTAAAGTAGGACCCTGAAATCTAAATGTCAGCAGCAATGGAACACAAGTTAATGCTCTACTTAATTAAAACCCACTAGCTAGTTGTCTAAATCTCAAGGATAGCAACAATGGAGTGGATTTTGATACCCTTTGAGAGGAAAAAGTATCCACAAAAATGTTACAAAGGTTGCTGCTCCTATCAGATACAACGTCCTAAACTAGGACCCTGAAATCTAAATGTCAGCAGCAATGGAACACAAGTTAATGCTCTACTTAATTAAAACCCACTAGCTAGTTATCTAAATCTCAAGGATAGCAACAATGGAGTGGATTTTGATACCCTTTGAGAGGAAAAAGTATCCACAAAAATGTTACAAAGGTTGCTGCTCCTATCAGATACAATGTCCTAAACTAGGACCCTGAAATCTAAATGTCAGCAGCAATGGAATGACTGATGATACCCTTTGTGGAGGCACCAATCTCTAACAAACAGTACACAAGTTCATCCTCTAACTAATTAGAACCTCCTTAACTAGACCCCCAAAACTCAAGGATAGCAACGATGAAGTAGATATTGATAGCCTCTGAGAGGCAACCTTCTCCACCAAAAATAGTATGCCAGTTGCTGCTCCTATCAGGTACAACATTCTGAGCTTGGACTCTCAAATTAAAACGTAAGCATCAATGGAAGGACTCATGTGATGCTCCAAAAAATGGTACACAAGTAAGTGTTCTAGTCATTTACCAGCTCTTTAGCTAGAAACCCTTAATCTTAACATCAGCAACAACTGAATGAAACTTGATGCCCTTTGAAAATGGTACAGCAGTTGCTGCTCCTATGAGACACACATCTTGAGATTGCTTCTTAATGTCTGAAGCAATGGAATGACTCATGATACCCTTTGTGGAGGCATCAGTCTTTAACATAGGGTACACAAGTTAATGCTCTAATTAAAACCCACTAGGCTAGTTGTCTAAATCTCAAGGATAGCAACAATGGAGTGGATTTTGATACCCTTTGAGAGGAAAAAGTATCCACAAAAATGTTACAAAGGTTGCTGCTCCTATCAGATACAATGTCCTAAACTAGGACCCTGAAATCTAAATGTCAGCAGCAATGGAACACAAGTTAATGCTCTAATTAATTAAAACCCACTAGCTAGTTGTCGAAATCTCAAGGATAGCAACAATGGAGTAGATTTTGATACCCTTTGAGAGGAAAAAGTATCCACAAAAATGTTACAAAGGTTGCTGCTCCTATCAGATACAATGTCCTAAACTAGGACCCTGAAATCTAAATGTCAGCAGCAATGGAATGACTGATGATACCCTTTGTGGAGGCACCAATCTCTATACACAAGTTCATGCTCTAACTAATTAGAACCTCCTTAACTAGACCCCCAAAACTCAAGGATAGCAATGATGGAGTAGAAATTGATAGCCTCTGAGAGGCAGCCTTCTCCACCAAAAATAGTATGCCAGTTGCTGCTCCTATCAGGTACAACATTCTGAGCTTGGACTCTCAAATTAAAACGTAAGCATAAATGGAAGGACTCATGTCATGCTCCAAAAATGGTACACAAGTAAGTGTTTTAGTCATTTACCAGCTCTTTAGCTAGAAACCATTAATCTTAACATCAGCAACAACTGAATGAAACTTGATGCCCTTTGAAAGGCAACAGTATTCTCAAAAATGGTACAGTAGTTGCTGCTCCTATGAGACACACATCTTGAGATTGCTTCTTAATGTCAGAAGCAATGGAATGACTCATGATACCCTTTGTGGAGGCATCAGTCTTTAACATAGGGTACACAAGTTAAGGCTCTAATTAATTAAAACCCATTGGCTAGTTGTCTAAATCTCAAGGATAGCAACAATGGAGTGGATTTTGATACCCTTTGAGAGGAAAAAGTATCCACAAAAATGTTACAAAGGTTGCTGCTCCTATCAGATACAATGTCCTAAACTAGGACCCTGAAATCTAAATGTCAGCAGCAATGGAACACAAGTTAATGCTCTACTTAATTAAAACCCACTAGCTAGTTGTCTAAATCTCAAGGATAGCAACAATGGAGTGGATTTTGATACCCTTTGAGAGGAAAAAGTATCCACAAAAATGTTACAAAGGTTGCTGCTCCTATCAGATACAATGTCCTAAACTAGGACCCTGAAATCTAAATGTCAGCAGCAATGGAACACAAGTTAATGCTCTACTTAATTAAAACCCACTAGCTAGTTGTCTAAATCTCAAGGATAGCAACAATGGAGTGGATTTTGATACCCTTTGAGAGGAAAAAGTATCCACAAAAATGTTACAAAGGTTGCTGCTCCTATCAGATACAATGTCCTAAACTAGGACCCTGAAATCTAAATGTCAGCAGCAATGGAACACAAGTTAATGCTCTACTTAATTAAAACCCACTAGCTAGTTGTCTAAATCTCAAGGATAGCAACAATGGAGTGGATTTTGATACCCTTTGAGAGGAAAAAGTATCCACAAAAATGTTACAAAGGTTGCTGCTCTATCAGATACAATGTCCTAAACTAGGACCCTGAAATCTAAATGTCAGCAGCAATGGAATGACTGATGATACCCTTTGTGGAGGCACCAATCTCTAACAAACAGTACACAAGTTCATGCTCTAACTAATTAGAACCTCCTTAACTAGACCCCCAAAACTCAAGGATAGCAACAATGGAGTAGATATTGATAGCCTCTGAGAGGCAACCTTCTCCACCAAAAATAGTATGCCAGTTGCTGCTCCTATCAGGTACAACATTCTGAGCTTGGACTCTCAAATTAAAACGTAAGCATCAATGGAAGAACTCATGTCATGCTCCAAAAAATGGTACACAAGTAAGTGTTCTAGTCATTTACCAGCTCTTTAGCTAGAAACCCTTAATCTTAACATCAGCAACAACTGAATGAAACTTGATGCCCTTTGAAAGGCAACAGTATTCTCAAAAATGGTACAGTAGTTGCTGCTCCTATGAGACACACACCTTGAGATTGCTTCTTAATGTCAGAAGCAATGGAATGACTCATGATACCCTTTGTGGAGGCATCAGTCTTTAACATAGGGTACACAAGTTAATGCTCTAATTAAAACCCACTAGCTAGTTGTCGAAATCTCAAGGATAGCAACAATGGAGTGGATTTTGATACCCTTTGAGAGGAAAAAGTATCCACAAAAATGTTACAAAAATGTTAAAAATGCTCCTATCAGATACAATGTACTAAACTAGGACCCTGAATTCTAAATGTCAGCAGCAATGGAACACAAGTTAATGCTCTAATTAATTAAAACCCACTAGCTAGTTGTCTAAATCTCAAGGATAGCAACAATGGAGTGGATTTTGATACCCTTTGAGAGGAAAAAGTATCCACAAAAATGTTACAAAGGTTGCTGCTCCTATCAGATACAATGTCCTAAACTAGGACCCTGAAATCTAAATGTCAGCAGCAATGGAATGATTGATGATACCCTTTGTGGAGGCACCAATCTCTAACAAACAGTACACCAGTTCATCCTCTAACTAATTAGACCCCCAAAACTCAAAGATAGCAACGATGAAGTAGATATTGATAGCCTCTGAGAGGCAACCTTCTCCACCAAAAATAGTATGCCAGTTGCTGCTCCTATCAGGTACAACATTCTGAGCTTGGACTCTCAAATTAAAACGTAAGCATAAATGGAAGGACTCATGTCATGCTGCTAAAAATGGTACACAAGTAAGTGTTCTAGTCATTTACCAGCTCTTTAGCTAGAAACCCTTAATCTTAACATCAGCAACAACTGAATGAAACTTGATGCCCTTTGAAAGGCAACAGTATTCTCAAAAATGGTACAGTAGTTGCTGCTCCTATGAGACACACATCTTGAGATTGCTTCTTAATGTCAGAAGCAATGGAATGACTCATGAAACCCTTTGTGGAGGCATCAGTCTTTAACATAGGGTACACAAGTTAATGCTCTAATTAAAACCCACTAGCTAGTTGTCTAAATCTCAAGGATAGCAACAATGGAGTGGATTTTGATACCCTTTGAGAGGAAAAAGTATCCACAAAAATGTTACAAAGGTTGCTGCTCCTATCAGATACAATGTCCTAAACTAGGACCCTGAAATCTAAATGTCAGCAGCAATGGAACACAAGTTAATGCTCTAATTAATTAAAACCCACTAGCTAGTTGTCGAAATCTCAAGGATAGCAACAATGGAGTGGATGTTGATACCCTTTGAGAGGAAAAAGTATCCACAAAAATGTTACAAAGGTTGCTGCTCCTATCAGATACAATGTCCTAAACTAGGACCCTGAATTCTAAATGTCAGCAGCAATGGAACACAAGTTAATGCTCTAATTAATTAAAACCCAATAGCTAGTTGTCTAAATCTCAAGGATAGCAACAATGGAGTGGATTTTGATACCTTTTGAGAGGAAAAAGTATCCACAAAAATGTTACAAAGGTTGCTGCTCCTATCAGATACAATGTCCTAAACTAGGACCCTGAAATCTAAATGTCAGCAGCAATGGAATGACTGATGATACCCTTTGTGGAGGCACCAATCTCTAACAAACAGTACACAAGTTCATCCTCTAACTAATTAGAACCTCCTTAACTAGACCCCAAAAACTCAAGGATAGCAACGATGAAGTAGATATTGATAGCCTCTGAGAGGAAACCTTCTCCACCAAAAATAGTATGCCAGTTGCTGCTCCTATCAGGTACAACATTCTGAGCTTGGACTCTCAAATTAAAACGTAAGCATAAATGGAAGGACTCATGTCATGCTCCAAAAAATGGTACACAAGTAAGTGTTCTAGTCATTTACCAGATCTTTAGCTAGAAACCCTTAATCTTAACGTCAGCAACAACTGAATGAAACTTGATGCCCTTTGAAAGGCAACAGTATTCTCAAAAATGGTACATTAGTTGCTGCTCCTATGAGACACACATCATGAGATTGCTTCTTAATGTCTGAAGCAATGGAATGACTCATGATACCCTTTGTGGAGGCATCAGTCTTTAACAGAGGGTACACAAGTTAATTATCTAATTAAAACCCACTAGCTAGTTGTCGAAATCTCAAGGATAGCAACAATGGAGTGGATTTTGATACCCTTTGAGAGGAAAAAGTATCCACAAAAATGTTACAAAGGTTGCTGCTCCTATCAGATACAATGTCCTAAACTAGGACCCTGAAATCTAAATGTCAGCAGCAATGGAACACAAGTTAATGCTCTACTTAATTAAAACCCACTAGCTAGTTGTCTAAATCTCAAGGATAGCAACAATGGAGTGGATTTTGATACCCTTTGAGAGGAAAAAGTATCCACAAAAATGTTACAAAGGTTGCTGCTCCTATCAGATACAATGTCCTAAACTAGGACCCTGAAATCTAAATGTCAGCAGCAATGGAATGACTGATGATACCCATTGTGGAGGCACCAATCTCTAATAAACAGTACACAAGTTCATCCTCTAACTTATTAGAACCTCCTTAACTAGACCCCCAAAACTCAAGGATAGCAACGATGAAGTAGATATTGATAGCCTCTGAGAGGCAACCTTCTCCACCAAAAATAGTATGCCAGTTGCTGATCCTATCAGGTACAACATTCTGAGCATGGACTCTAAAATTAAAACGTAAGCATCAATGGAAGGACTCATGTCATGCTCCAAAAAATGGTACACAAGTAAGTGTTCTAGTCATTTACCAGCTCTTTAGCTAGAAACCCTTAATCTTAACATCAGCAACAACTGAATGAAACTTGATGCCCTTTAAAAGGCAACAGTATTCTCAAAAATGGTACAGTAGTTGCTGCTCCTATGAGACACACATCTTGAGATTGCTTCTTAATGTCAGAAGCAATGGAATGACTCATGATACCCTTTGTGGAGGCATCAGTCTTTAACATAGGGTACACAAGTTAATGCTCTAATTAAAACCCACTAGCTAGTTGTCGAAATCTCAAGGATAGCAACAATGGAGTGGATTTTGATACCCTTTGAGAGGAAAAAGTATCCACAAAAATGTTACAAAGGTTGCTGCTCCTATCAGATACAATGTCCTAAACTAGGACCCTGAAATCTAAATGTCAGCAGCAATGGAACACAAGTTAATGCTCTACTTAATTAAAACCCACTAGCTAGTTGTCTAAATCTCAAGGATAGCAACAATGGAGTGGATTTTGATACCCTTTGAGAGGAAAAAGTATCCACAAAAATGTTACAAAGGTTGCTGCTCCTATCAGATACAATGTCCTAAACTAGGACCCTGAAATCTAAATGTCAGCAGCAATGGAATGACTGATGATACCCTTTGTGGAGGCACCAATCTCTAACAAACAGTACACAAGTTCATCCTCTAACTAATTAGAACCTCCTTAACTAGACCCCCAAAACTCAAGGATAGCAACGATGAAGTAGATATTGATAGCCTCTGAGAGGCAACCTTCTCCACCAAAAATAGTATGCCAGTTGCTGCTCCTATCAGGTACAACATTCTGAGCTTGGACTCTCAAATTAAAACGTAAGCATAAATGGAAGGACTCATGTCATGCTCCAAAAAATGGTACACAAGTAAGTGTTCTAGTCATTTACCAGCTCTTTAGCTAGAAACCCTTAATCTTAACGTCAGCAACAACTGAATGAAACTTCATGCCCTTTGAAAGGCAACAGTATTCTCAAAAATGATACATTAGTTGCTGCTCCTATGAGACACACATCTTGAGATTGCTTCTTAATGTCTGAAGCAATGGAATGACTCATGATACCCTTTGTGGAGGCATCAGTCTTTTTTAACATAGGGTACACAAGTTAATTCTCTAATTAAAACCCACTAGCTAGTTGTCTAAATCTCAAGGATAGCAACAATGGAGTGGATTTTGATACCCTTTGAGAGGAAAAAGTATCCACAAAAATGTTACAAAGGTTGCTGCTCCTATCAGATACAATGTCCTAAACTAGGACCCTGAAATCTAAATGTCAGCAGCAAAGGAACACAAGTTAATGCTCTAATTAATTAAAACCCACTAGCTAGTTGTCTAAATCTCAAGGATAGCAACAATGGAGTGGATTTTGATACCCTTTGAGAGGAAAAAGTATCCACAAAAATGTTACAAAGGTTGCTGCTCCTATCAGATACAACGTCCTAAACTAGGAACCTGAAATCTAAATGTCGGCAGCAATGGAACACAAGTTAATGCTCTACTTAATTAAAACCCACTAGCTAGTTGTCTAAATCTCAAGGATAGCAACAATGGAGTGGATTTTAATACCCTTTGAGAGGAAAAAGTATCCACAAAAATGTTACAAAGGTTGCTGCTCCTATCAGATACAACGTCCTAAACTAGGACCCTGAAATCTAAATGTCAGCAGCAATGGAACACAAGTTAATGCTCTAATTAATTAAAACCCACTAGCTGGTTGTCTAAATCTCAAGGATAGCAACAATGGAGTGGATTTTGATACCCTTTGAGAGGAAAAAGTATCCACAAAAATGTTACAAAGGTTGCTGCTCCTATCAGATACAATGTCCTAAACTAGGACCCTGAAATCTAAATGTCAGCAGCAATGGAACACAAGTTAATGCTCTACTTAATTAAAACCCACTAGCTATTTGTCTAAATCTCAAGGATAGCAACAATGGAGTGAATTTTGATACCCTTTGAGAGGAAAAAGTATCCACAAAAATGTTACAAAGGTTGCTGCTCCTATCAGATACAATGTCCTAAACTAGGACCCTGAAATCTAAATGTCAGCAGCAATGGAACACAAGTTAATGCTCTACTTAATTAAAACCCACTAGCTAGTTGTCTAAATCTCAAGGATAGCAACAATGGTGTGGATTTTGATACCCTTTGAGAGGAAAAAGTATCCACAAAAATGTTACAAAGGTTGCTGCTCCTATCAGATACAATGTCCTAAACTAGGACCCTGAAATCTAAATGTCAGCAGCAATGGAACACAAGTTAATGCTCTAATTAATTAAAACCCACTAGCTAGTTGTCTAAATCTCAAGGATAGCAACAATGGAATGGATTTTGATACCCTTTGAGAGGAAAAAGTATCCACAAAAATGTTACAAAGGTTGCTGCTCCTATCAGATACAACGTCCTAAACTAGGAACCTGAAATCTAAATGTCAGCAGCAATGGAACACATGTTAATGCTCTACTTTATTAAAACCCACTAGCTAGTTGTCTAAATCTCAAGGATAGCAACAATGGAGTGGATTTTGATACCCTTTGAGAGGAAAAAGTATCCACAAAAATGTTACAAAGGTTGCTGCTCCTATCAGATACAATGTCCTAAACTAGGACCCTGAAATCTAAATGTCAGCAGCAATGGAACACAAGTTAATGCTCTACTTAATTAAAACCCACTAGCTAGTTGTCTAAATCTCAAGGATAGCAACAATGGAGTGGATTTTGATACCCTTTGAGAGGAAAAAGTATCCACAAAAATGTTACAAAGGTTGCTGCTCCTATCAGATACAATGTCCTAAACTAGGACCCTGAAACCTAAATGTCAGCAGCAATGGAATGACTGATGATACCCTTTGTGGAGGCACCAATCTCTAACAAACAGTACACAAGTTCATCCTCTAACTAATTAGAACCTCCTTAACTAGACCCCCAAAACTCAAGGATAGCAACGATGAAGTAGATATTGATAGCCTCTGAGAGGCAACCTTCTCAACCAAAAATAGTATGCCAGTTGCTGCTCCTATCAGGTACAATGTCCTAAACTAGGACCCTGAAATCTAAATGTCAGCAGCCATGGAACACAAGTTAATGCTCTACTTAATTAAAACCCACTAGCTAGTTGTCTAAATCTCAAGGATAGCAACAATGGAGTGGATTTTGATACCCTTTGAGAGGAAAAAGTATCCACAAAAATGTTACAAAGGTTGCTGCTCCTATCAGATACAATGTCCTAAACTAGGACCCTGAAATCTAAATGTCAGCAGCAATGGAACACAAGTTAATGCTCTACTTAATTAAAACCCACTAGCTAGTTGTCTAAAACTCAAGGATAGCAACGATGAAGTAGATATTGATAGCCTCTGAGAGGCAACCTTCTCCACCAAAAATAGTATGCCAGTTGCTGCTCCTATCAGGTACAACATTCTGAGCTTGGACTCTCAAATTAAAACGTAAGCATAAATGGAAGGACTCATGTCATGCTCCAAAAAATGGTACACAAGTAAGTGTTCTAGTCATTTACCAGCTCTTTAGCTAGAAACCCTTAATCTTAACGTCAGCAACAACTGAATGAAACTTGATGCCCTTTGAAAGGCAACAGTATTCTCAAAAATGATACATTAGTTGCTGCTCCTATGAGACACACATCTTGAGATTGCTTCTTAATGTCTGAAGCAATGGAATGACTCATGATACCCTTTGTGGAGGCATCAGTCTTTAATATAGGGTACACAAGTTAATTCTCTAATTAAAACCCACTAGGCTAGTTGTCTAAATCTCAAGGATAGCAACAATGGAGTGGATTTTGATACCCTTTGAGAGGAAAAAGTATCCACAAAAATGTTACAAAGGTTGCTGCTCCTATCAGATACAATGTCCTGAACTAGGACCCTGAAATCTAAATGTCAGCAGCAATGGAACACAAGTTAATGCTCTACTTAATTAAAACCCACTAGCTAGTTGTCTAAATCTCAAGGATAGCAACAATGGAGTGGATTTTGATACCCTTTGATAGGAAAAAGTATCCACAAAAATGTTACAAAGGTTGCTGCTCCTATCAGATACAATGTCCTAAACTAGGACCCTGAAATCTAAATGTCAGCAGCAATGGAATGACTGATGATACCCTTTGTGGAGGCACCAATCTCTAACAAACAGTACACAAGTTCATCCTCTAACTAATTAGAACCTCCTTAACTAGACCCCCAAAACGCAAGGATAGCAACGATGAAGTAGATATTGATAGCCTCTGAGAGGCAACATTCTCCACCAAAAATAGTATGCCAGTTGCTGCTCCTATCAGGTACAACATTCTGAGCTTGGACTCTCAAATTAAAACGTAAGCATAAATGGAAGGACTCATGTCATGCTCCAAAAAATGGTACACAAGTAAGTGTTCTAGTCATTTACCAGCTCTTTAGCTAGAAACCCTTAATCTTAACGTCAGCAACAACTGAATGAAACTTGATGCCCTTTGAAAGGCAACAGTATTCTCAAAAATGATACATTAGTTGCTGATCCTATGAGACACACATCTTGAGATTGCTTCTTAATGTCTGAAGCAATGGAATGACTCATGATACCCTTTGTGGAGGCATCAGTCTTTTTTAACATAGGGTACACAAGTTAATTCTCTAATTAAAACCCACTAGCTAGTTGTCTAAATCTCAAGGATAGCAACAATGGAGTGGATTTTGATACCCTTTGAGAGGAAAAAGTATCCACAAAAATGTTACAAAGGTTGCTGCTCCTATCAGATACAATGTCCTAAACTAGGACCCTGAAATCTAAATGTCAGCAGCAAAGAAACACAAGTTAATGCTCTAATTAATTAAAACCCACTAGCTAGTTGTCTAAATCTCAAGGATAGCAACAATGGAGTGGATTTTGATACCCTTTGAGGGGAAAAAGTATCCACAAAAATGTTACAAAGGTTGCTGCTCCTATCAGATACAACGTCCTAAACTAGGAACCTGAAATCTAAATGTCGGCAGCAATGGAACACAAGTTAATGCTCTACTTAATTAAAACCCACTAGCTAGTTGTCTAAATCTCAAGGATAGCAACAATGGAGTGGATTTTAATACCCTTTGAGAGGAAAAAGTATCCACAAAAATGTTACAAAGGTTGCTGCTCCTATCAGATACAACGTCCTAAACTAGGAACCTGAAATCTAAATGTCAGCAGCAATGGAACACAAGTTAATGCTCTAATTAATTAAAACCCACTAGCTGGTTGTCTAAATCTCAAGGATAGCAACAATGGAGTGGATTTTGATACCCTTTGAGAGGAAAAAGTATCCACAAAAATGTTACAAAGGTTGCTGCTCCTATCAGATACAATGTCCTAAACTAGGACCCTGAAATCTAAATGTCAGCAGCAATGGAACACAAGTTAATGCTCTACTTAATTAAAACCCACTAGCTAGTTGTCTAAATCTCAAGGATAGCAACAATGGTGTGGATTTTGATACCCTTTGAGAGGAAAAAGTATCCACAAAAATGCTATAAAGATATAGTGGAGCTGGAGAGGGTTCAAAGACGGGCAACCAGAGTAATAAGGGGAATGGAAGGACTGCAGTACCCAGAAAGATTATCAGAATTAGGGTTATTTAGTTTGGAGAAAAGACGGCTTAGGGGGGACTTAATAACTATGTATAAATATATAAGGGGGCAGTACAGAGATCACTCCCAGGACCTATTTATACCCAGGACTGTATCTATAACAAGGGGACATCCTCTACGGCTGGAGGAAAGAAGGTTTCTACACCAGCACAGACGGGGGTTCTTTACAGTAAGAGCGGTGAGACTATGGAACTCTCTGCCAGAGGAAGTGGTAATGGTAAACTCAATAAAAGAGTTTAAAAGGAGCCTGGACGTGTTTCTTGAAAGCAATAATATCACAAGTTATGGATATTAGATTAATAGGGACAGAACGTTGATCCAGGGATTTATTCTGATTGCCATATTTGGAGTCGGGAAGGAATTTTCCCCCTGGTATGGGGCAATTGGCATCTGCTTCATAAGGGTTTTTTGCCTTCCTCTGGATCAACACGGTAGGGACACAATATGTATATAGGTTGAACTTGATGGACTTTGGTCTTTTTTCAACCTTATGAACTATGTTACTATGTTACTATGTTGCTGCTCCTATCAGATACAATGTCCTAAACTAGGACCCTGAAATCTAAATGTCAGCAGCAATGGAACACAAGTTAATGCTCTAATTAATTAAAACCCACTAGCTAGTTGTCTAAATCTCAAGGATAGCAACAATGGAATGGATTTTGATACCCTTTGAGAGGAAAAAGTATCCACAAAAATGTTACAAAGGTTGCTGCTCCTATCAGATACAACGTCCTAAACTAGGAACCTGAAATCTAAATGTCAGCAGCAATGGAACACATGTTAATGCTCTACTTTATTAAAACCCACTAGCTAGTTGTCTAAATCTCAAGGATAGCAACAATGGAGTGGATTTTGATACCCTTTGAGAGGAAAAAGTATCCACAAAAATGTTACAAAGGTTGCTGCTCCTATCAGATACAATGTCCTAAACTAGGACCCTGAAATCTAAATGTCAGCAGCAATGGAACACAAGTTAATGCTCTACTTAATTAAAACCCACTAGCTAGTTGTCTAAATCTCAAGGATAGCAACAATGGAGTGGATTTTGATACCCTTTGAGAGGAAAAAGTATCCACAAAAATGTTACAAAGGTTGCTGCTCCTATCAGATACAATGTCCTAAACTAGGACCCTGAAATCTAAATGTCAGCAGCAATGGAATGACTGATGATACCCTTTGTGGAGGCACCAATCTCTAACAAACAGTACACAAGTTCATCCTCTAACTAATTAGAACCTCCTTAACTAGACCCCCAAAACTCAAGGATAGCAACGATGAAGTAGATATTGATAGCCTCTGAGAGGCAACCTTCTCCACCAAAAATAGTATGCCAGTTGCTGCTCCTATCAGGTACAATGTCCTAAACTAGGACCCTGAAATCTAAATGTCAGCAGCAATGGAACACAAGTTAATGCTCTACTTAATTAAAACCCACTAGCTAGTTGTCTAAATCTCAAGGATAGCAACAATGGAGTGGATTTTGATACCCTTTGAGAGGAAAAAGTATCCACAAAAATGTTACAAAGGTTGCTGCTCCTATCAGATACAATGTCCTAAACTAGGACCCTGAAATCTAAATGTCAGCAGCAATGGAACACAAGTTAATGCTCTACTTAATTAAAACCCACTAGCTAGTTGTCTAAATCTCAAGGATAGCAACAATGGAGTGGATTTTGATACCCTTTGAGAGGAAAAAGTATCCACAAAAATGTTACAAAGGTTGCTGCTCTATCAGATACAATGTCCTAAACTAGGACCCTGAAATCTAAATGTCAGCAGCAATGGAATGACTGATGATACCCTTTGTGGAGGCACCAATCTCTAACAAACAGTACACAAGTTCATCCTCTAACTAATTAGAACCTCCTTAACTAGACCCCCAAAACTCAAGGATAGCAACGATGAAGTAGATATTGATAGCCTCTGAGAGGCAACCTTCTCCACCAAAAATAGTATGCCAGTTGCTGCTCCTATCAGGTACAACATTCTGAGCTTGGACTCTCAAATTAAAACGTAAGCATCAATGGAAGGACTCATGTCATGCTCCAAAAAATGGTACACAAGTAAGTGTTCTAGTCATTTACCAGCTCTTTAGCTAGAAACCCTTAATCTTAACATCAGCAACAACTGAATGAAACTTGATGCCCTTTGAAAATGGTACAGCAGTTGCTGCTCCTATGAGACACACATCTTGAGATTGCTTCTTAATGTCTGAAGCAATGGAATGACTCATGATACCCTTTGTGGAGGCATCAGTCTTTAACATAGGGTACACAAGTTAATGCTCTAATTAAAACCCACTAGCTAGTTGTCTAAATCTCAAGGATAGCAACAATGGAGTGGATTTTGATACCCTTTGAGAGGAAAAAGTATCCACAAAAATGTTACAAAGGTTGCTGCTCCTATCAGATACAATGTCCTAAACTAGGACCCTGAAATCTAAATGTCAGCAGCAATGGAATGACTGATGATACCCTTTGTGGAGGCACCAATCTCTATACACAAGTTCATGCTCTAACTAATTAGAACCTCCTTAACTAGACCCCCAAAACTCAAGGATAGCAATGATGGAGTAGAAATTGATAGCCTCTGAGAGGCAGCCTTCTCCACCAAAAATAGTATGCCAGTTGCTGCTCCTATCAGGTACAACATTCTGAGCTTGGACTCTCAAATTAAAACGTAAGCATAAATGGAAGGACTCATGTTATGCTCCAAAAATGGTACACAAGTAAGTGTTTTAGTCATTTACCAGCTCTTTAGCTAGAAACCCTTAATCTTAACATCAGCAACAACTGAATGAAACTTGATGCCCTTTGAAAGGCAACAGTATTCTCAAAAATGGTACAGTAGTTGCTGCTCCTATGAGACACACATCTTGAGATTGCTTCTTAATGTCAGAAGCAATGGAATGACTCATGATACCCTTTGTGGAGGCATCAGTCTTTAACATAGGGTACACAAGTTAAGGCTCTAATTAATTAAAACCCACTGGCTAGTTGTCTAAATCTCAAGGATAGCAACAATGGAGTGGATTTTGATACCCTTTGAGAGGAAAAAGTATCCACAAAAATGTTACAAAGGTTGCTGCTCCTATCAGATACAATGTCCTAAACTAGGACCCTGAAATCTAAATGTCAGCAGCAATGGAACACAAGTTAATGCTCTACTTAATTAAAACCCACTAGCTAGTTGTCTAAATCTCAAGGATAGCAACAATGGAGTGGATTTTGATACCCTTTGAGAGGAAAAAGTATCCACAAAAATGTTACAAAGGTTGCTGCTCCTATCAGATACAATGTCCTAAACTAGGACCCTGAAATCTAAATGTCAGCAGCAATGGAACACAAGTTAATGCTCTACTTAATTAAAACCCACTAGCTAGTTGTCTAAATCTCAAGGATAGCAACAATGGAGTGGATTTTGATACCCTTTGAGAGGAAAAAGTATCCACAAAAATGTTACAAAGGTTGCTGCTCCTATCAGATACAATGTCCTAAACTAGGACCCTGAAATCTAAATGTCAGCAGCAATGGAACACAAGTTAATGCTCTACTTAATTAAAACCCACTAGCTAGTTGTCTAAATCTCAAGGATAGCAACAATGGAGTGGATTTTGATACCCTTTGAGAAGAAAAAGTATCCACAAAAATGTTACAAAGGTTGCTGCTCCTATCAGATACAATGTCCTAAACTAGGACCCTGAAATCTAAATGTCAGCAGCAATGGAATGACTGATGATACCCTTTGTGGAGGCACCAATCTCTAACAAACAGTACACAAGTTCATCCTCTAACTAATTAGAACCTCCTTAACTAGACCCCCAAAACTCAAGGATAGCAACGATGAAGTAGATACTGATAGCCTCTGAGAGGCAACCTTCTCCACCAAAAATAGTATGCCAGTTGCTGCTCCTATCAGGTACAACATTCTGAGCTTGGACTCTCAAATTAAAACGTAAGCATCAATGGAAGGACTCATGTCATGCTCCAAAACATGGTACACAAGTAAGTGTTCTAGTCATTTACCAGCTCTTTAGCTAGAAACCCTTAATCTTAACATCAGCAACAACTGAATGAAACTTGATGCCCTTTGAAAGGCAACAGTATTCTCAAAAATGGTACATTAGTTGCTGCTCCTATGAGACACACATCTTGAGATTGCTTCTTAATGTCTGAAGCAATGGAATGACTCATGATACCCTTTGTGGAGGCATCAGTCTTTAACATAGGGTACACAAGTTAATGCTCTAATTAAAACCCACTAGCTAGTTGTCTAAATCTCAAGGATAGCAACAATGGAGTGGATTTTGATACCCTTTGAGAGGAAAAAGTATCCACAAAAATGTTACAAAGGTTGCTGCTCCTATCAGATACAATGTCCTAAACTAGGACCCTGAAATCTAAATGTCAGCAGCAATGGAATGACTGATGATACCCTTTGTGGAGGCACCAATCTGTAACAAACAGTACACAAGTTCATCCTCTAACTAATTAGAACCTCCTTAACTAGACCCCCAAAACGCAAGGATAGCAACGATGAAGTAGATATTGATAGCCTCTGAGAGGCAACCTTCTTCACCAAAAATAGTATGCCAGTTGCTGCTCCTATCAGGTACAATGTCCTAAACTAGGACCCTGAAATCTAAATGTCAGCAGCAATGGAACACAAGTTAATGCTCTACTTAATTAAAACCCACTAGCTAGTTGTCTAAATCTCAAGGATAGCAACAATGGAGTGGATTTTGATACCCTTTGAGAGGAAAAAGTATCCACAAAAATGTTACAAAGGTTGCTGCTCCTATCAGATACAATGTCCTAAACTAGGACCCTGAAATCTAAATGTCAGCAGCAATGGAACACAAGTTAATGCTCTACTTAATTAAAACCCACTAGCTAGTTGTCTAAATCTCAAGGATAGCAACAATGGAGTGGATTTTGATACCCTTTGAGAGGAAAAAGTATCCACAAAAATGTTACAAAGGTTGCTGCTCTATCAGATACAATGTCCTAAACTAGGACCCTGAAATCTAAATGTCAGCAGCAATGGAATGACTGATGATACCCTTTGTGGAGGCACCAATCTCTAACAAACAGTACACAAGTTCATGCTCTAACTAATTAGAACCTCCTTAACTAGACCCCCAAAACTCAAGGATAGCAACAATGGAGTAGATATTGATAGCCTCTGAGAGGCAACCTTCTCCACCAAAAATAGTATGCCAGTTGCTGCTCCTATCAGGTACAACATTCTGAGCATGGACTCTCAAATTAAAACGTAAGCATCAATGGAAGGACTCATGTCATGCTCCAAAAAATGGTACACAAGTAAGTGTTCTAGTCATTTACCAGCTCTTTAGCTAGAAACCCTTAATCTTAACATCAGCAACAACTGAATGAAACTTGATGCCCTTTGAAAGGCAACAGTATTCTCAAAAATGGTACATTAGTTGCTGCTCCTATGAGACACACATCATGAGATTGCTTCTTAATGTCTGAAGCAATGGAATGACTCATGATACCCTTTGTGGAGGCATCAGTCTTTAACAGAGGGTACACAAGTTAATTATCTAATTAAAACCCACTAGCTAGTTGTCGAAATCTCAAGGATAGCAACAATGGAGTGGATTTTGATACCCTTTGAGAGGAAAAAGTATCCACAAAAATGTTACAAAGGTTGCTGCTCCTATCAGATACAATGTCCTAAACTAGGACCCTGAAATCTAAATGTCAGCAGCAATGGAACACAAGTTAATGCTCTACTTAATTAAAACCCACTAGCTAGTTGTCTAAATCTCAAGGATAGCAACAATGGAGTGGATTTTGATACCCTTTGAGAGGAAAAAGTATCCACAAAAATGTTACAAAGGTTGCTGCTCCTATCAGATACAATGTCCTAAACTAGGACCCTGAAATCTAAATGTCAGCAGCAATGGAATGACTGATGATACCCATTGTGGATGCACCAATCTCTAATAAACAGTACACAAGTTCATCCTCTAACTTATTAGAACCTCCTTAACTAGACCCCCAAAACTCAAGGATAGCAACGATGAAGTAGATATTGATAGCCTCTGAGAGGCAACCTTCTCCACCAAAAATAGTATGCCAGTTGCTGCTCCTATCAGGTACAACATTCTGAGCATGGACTCTCAAATTAAAACGTAAGCATCAATGGAAGGACTCATGTCATGCTCCAAAAAATGGTACACAAGTAAGTGTTCTAGTCATTTACCAGCTCTTTAGCTAGAAACCCTTAATCTTAACATCAGCAACAACTGAATGAAACTTGATGCCCTTTAAAAGGCAACAGTATTCTCAAAAATGGTACAGTAGTTGCTGCTCCTATGAGACACACATCTTGAGATTGCTTCTTAATGTCAGAAGCAATGGAATGACTCATGATACCCTTTGTGGAGGCATCAGTCTTTAACATAGGGTACACAAGTTAATGCTCTAATTAAAACCCACTAGCTAGTTGTCGAAATCTCAAGGATAGCAACAATGGAGTGGATTTTGATACCCTTTGAGAGGAAAAAGTATCCACAAAAATGTTACAAAGGTTGCTGCTCCTATCAGATACAATGTCCTAAACTAGGACCCTGAAATCTAAATGTCAGCAGCAATGGAACACAAGTTAATGCTCTACTTAATTAAAACCCACTAGCTAGTTGTCTAAATCTCAAGGATAGCAACAATGGAGTGGATTTTGATACCCTTTGAGAGGAAAAAGTATCCACAAAAATGTTACAAAGGTTGCTGCTCCTATCAGATACAATGTCCTAAACTAGGACCCTGAAATCTAAATGTCAGCAGCAATGGAATGACTGATGATACCCTTTGTGGAGGCACCAATCTCTAACAAACAGTACACAAGTTCATCCTCTAACTAATTAGAACCTCCTTAACTAGACCCCCAAAACTCAAGGATAGCAACGATGAAGTAGATATTGATAGCCTCTGAGAGGCAACCTTCTCCACCAAAAATAGTATGCCAGTTGCTGCTCCTATCAGGTACAACATTCTGAGCTTGGACTCTCAAATTAAAACGTAAGCATAAATGGAAGGACTCATGTCATGCTCCAAAAAATGGTACACAAGTAAGTGTTCTAGTCATTTACCAGCTCTTTAGCTAGAAACCCTTAATCTTAACGTCAGCAACAACTGAATGAAACTTGATGCCCTTTGAAAGGCAACAGTATTCTCAAAAATGATACATTAGTTGCTGCTCCTATGAGACACACATCTTGAGATTGCTTCTTAATGTCTGAAGCAATGGAATGACTCATGATACCCTTTGTGGAGGCATCAGTCTTTAATATAGGGTACACAAGTTAATTCTCTAATTAAAACCCACTAGGCTAGTTGTCTAAATCTCAAGGATAGCAACAATGGAGTGGATTTTGATACCCTTTGAGAGGAAAAAGTATCCACAAAAATGTTACAAAGGTTGCTGCTCCTATCAGATACAATGTCCTGAACTAGGACCCTGAAATCTAAATGTCAGCAGCAATGGAACACAAGTTAATGCTCTACTTAATTAAAACCCACTAGCTAGTTGTCTAAATCTCAAGGATAGCAACAATGGAGTGGATTTTGATACCCTTTGAGAGGAAAAAGTATCCACAAAAATGTTACAAAGGTTGCTGCTCCTATCAGATACAATGTCCTAAACTAGGACCCTGAAATCTAAATGTCAGCAGCAATGGAATGACTGATGATACCCTTTGTGGAGGCACCAATCTCTAACAAACAGTACACAAGTTCATCCTCTAACTAATTAGAACCTCCTTAACTAGACCCCCAAAACGCAAGGATAGCAACGATGAAGTAGATATTGATAGCCTCTGAGAGGCAACCTTCTCCACCAAAAATAGTATGCCAGTTGCTGCTCCTATCAGGTACAACATTCTGAGCTTGGACTCTCAAATTAAAACGTAAGCATAAATGGAAGGACTCATGTCATGCTCCAAAAAATGGTACACAAGTAAGTGTTCTAGTCATTTACCAGCTCTTTAGCTAGAAACCCTTAATCTTAACGTCAGCAACAACTGAATGAAACTTGATGCCCTTTGAAAGGCAACAGTATTCTCAAAAATGATACATTAGTTGCTGATCCTATGAGACACACATCTTGAGATTGCTTCTTAATGTCTGAAGCAATGGAATGACTCATGATACCCTTTGTGGAGGCATCAGTCTTTTTTAACATAGGGTACACAAGTTAATTCTCTAATTAAAACCCACTAGCTAGTTGTCTAAATCTCAAGGATAGCAACAATGGAGTGGATTTTGATACCCTTTGAGAGGAAAAAGTATCCACAAAAATGTTACAAAGGTTGCTGCTCCTATCAGATACAATGTCCTAAACTAGGACCCTGAAATCTAAATGTCAGCAGCAAAGGAACACAAGTTAATGCTCTAATTAATTAAAACCCACTAGCTAGTTGTCTAAATCTCAAGGATAGCAACAATGGAGTGGATTTTGATACCCTTTGAGAGGAAAAAGTATCCACAAAAATGTTACAAAGGTTGCTGCTCCTATCAGATACAACGTCCTAAACTAGGAACCTGAAATCTAAATGTCGGC
Source organism: Spea bombifrons (assembly GCF_027358695.1). Classification (NCBI taxonomy): domain Eukaryota; kingdom Metazoa; phylum Chordata; class Amphibia; order Anura; family Pelobatidae; genus Spea; species Spea bombifrons. Next base: position 12,729,564 of record NC_071094.1, read on the forward strand.
AGCAATGGAACACAAGTTAATGCTCTACTTAATTAAAACCCACTAGCTAGTTGTCTAAATCTCAAGGATAGCAACAATGGAGTGGATTTTAATACCCTTTGAGAGGAAAAAGTATCCACAAAAATGTTACAAAGGTTGCTGCTCCTATCAGATACAACGTCCTAAACTAGGACCCTGAAATCTAAATGTCAGCAGCAATGGAACACAAGTTAATGCTCTAATTAATTAAAACCCACTAGCTGGTTGTCTAAATCTCAAGGATAGCAACAATGGTGTGGATTTTGATACCATTTGAGAGGAAAAAGTATCCACAAAAATGTTACAAAGGTTGCTGCTCCTATCAGATACAATGTCCTAAACTAGGACCCTGAAATCTAAATGTCAGCAGCAATGGAACACAAGTTAATGCTCTAATTAATTAAAACCCACTAGCTAGTTGTCTAAATCTCAAGGATAGCAACAATGGAATGGATTTTGATACCCTTTGAGAGGAAAAAGTATCCACAAAAATGTTACAAAGGTTGCTGCTCCTATCATATACAACGTCCTAAACTAGGAACCTGAAATCTAAATGTCAGCAGCAATGGAACACATGTTAATGCTCTACTTTATTAAAACCCACTAGCTAGTTGTCTAAATCTCAAGGATAGCAACAATGGAGTGGATTTTGATACCCTTTGAGAGGAAAAAGTATCCACAAAAATGTTACAAAGGTTGCTGCTCCTATCAGATACAATGTCCTAAACTAGGACCCTGAAATCTAAATGTCAGCAGCAATGGAATGACTGATGATACCCTTTGTGGAGGCACCAATCTCTAACAAACAGTACACAAGTTCATCCTCTAACTAATTAGAACCTCCTTAACTAGACCCCCAAAACTCAAGGATAGCAACGATGAAGTAGATATTGATAGCCTCTGAGAGGCAACCTTCTCCACCAAAAATAGTATGCCAGATGCTGCTCCTATCAGGTACAATGTCCTAAACTAGGACCCTGAAATCTAAATGTCAGCAGCAATGGAACACAAGTTAATGCTCTACTTAATTAAAACCCACTAGCTAGTTGTCTAAATCTCAAGGATAGCAACAATGGAGTGGATTTTGATACCCTTTGAGAGGAAAAAGTATCCACAAAAATGTTACAAAGGTTGCTGCTCCTATCAGATACAATGTCCTAAACTAGGACCCTGAAATCTAAATGTCAGCAGCAATGGAACACAAGTTAATGCTCTACTTAATTAAAACCCACTAGCTAGTTGTCTAAATCTCAAGGATAGCAACAATGGAGTGGATTTTGATACCCTTTGAGAGGAAAAAGTATCCACAAAAATGTTACAAAGGTTGCTGCTCCTATCAGATACAATGTCCTAAACTAGGACCCTGAAATCTAAATGTCAGCAGCAATGGAACACAAGTTAATGCTCTACTTAATTAAAACCCACTAGCTAGTTATCTAAATCTCAAGGATAGCAACAATGGAGTGGATTTTGATACCCTTTGAGAGGAAAAAGTATCCACAAAAATGTTACAAAGGTTGCTGCTCCTATCAGATACAATGTCCTAAACTAGGACCCTGAAATCTAAATGTCAGCAGCAATGGAATGACTGATGATACCCTTTGTGGAGGCACCAATCTCTAACAAACAGTACACAAGTTCATCCTCTAACTAATTAGAACCTCCTTAACTAGACCCCCAAAACTCAAGGATAGCAACGATGAAGTAGATATTGATAGCCTCTGAGAGGCAACCTTCTCCACCAAAAATAGTATGCCAGTTGCTGCTCCTATCAGGTACAACATTCTGAGCTTGGACTCTCAAATTAAAACGTAAGCATCAATGGAAGGACTCATGTGATGCTCCAAAAAATGGTACACAAGTAAGTGTTCTAGTCATTTACCAGCTCTTTAGCTAGAAACCCTTAATCTTAACATCAGCAACAACTGAATGAAACTTGATGCCCTTTGAAAATGGTACAGCAGTTGCTGCTCCTATGAGACACACATCTTGAGATTGCTTCTTAATGTCTGAAGCAATGGAATGACTCATGATACCCTTTGTGGAGGCATCAGTCTTTAACATAGGGTACACAAGTTAATGCTCTAATTAAAACCCACTAGCTAGTTGTCTAAATCTCAAGGATAGCAACAATGGAGTGGATTTTGATACCCTTTGAGAGGAAAAAGTATCCACAAAAATGTTACAAAGGTTGCTGCTCCTATCAGATACAATGTCCTAAACTAGGACCCTGAAATCTAAATGTCAGCAGCAATGGAACACAAGTTAATGCTCTAATCAATTAAAACCCACTAGCTAGTTGTCGAAATCTCAAGGATAGCAACAATGGAGTAGATTTTGATACCCTTTGAGAGGAAAAAGTATCCACAAAAATGTTACAAAGGTTGCTGCTCCTATCAGATACAATGTCCTAAACTAGGACCCTGAAATCTAAATGTCAGCAGCAATGGAATGACTGATGATACCCTTTGTGGAGGCACCAATCTCTATACACAAGTTCATGCTCTAACTAATTAGAACCTCCTTAACTAGACCCCCAAAACTCAAGGATAGCAATGATGGAGTAGAAATTGATAGCCTCTGAGAGGCAGCCTTCTCCACCAAAAATAGTATGCCAGTTGCTGCTCCTATCAGGTACAACATTCTGAGCTTGGACTCTCAAATTAAAACGTAAGCATAAATGGAAGGACTCATGTCATGCTCCAAAAATGGTACACAAGTAAGTGTTTTAGTCATTTACCAGCTCTTTAGCTAGAAACCCTTAATCTTAACATCAGCAACAACTGAATGAAACTTGATGCCCTTTGAAAGGCAACAGTATTCTCAAAAATGGTACAGTAGTTGCTGCTCCTATGAGACACACATCTTGAGATTGCTTCTTAATGTCAGAAGCAATGGAATGACTCATGATACCCTTTGTGGAGGCATCAGTCTTTAACATAGGGTACACAAGTTAAGGCTCTAATTAATTAAAACCCATTGGCTAGTTGTCTAAATCTCAAGGATAGCAACAATGGAGTGGATTTTGATACCCTTTGAGAGGAAAAAGTATCCACAAAAATGTTACAAAGGTTGCTGCTCCTATCAGATACAATGTCCTAAACTAGGACCCTGAAATCTAAATGTCAGCAGCAATGGAACACAAGTTAATGCTCTACTTAATTAAAACCCACTAGCTAGTTGTCTAAATCTCAAGGATAGCAACAATGGAGTGGATTTTGATACCCTTTGAGAGGAAAAAGTATCCACAAAAATGTTACAAAGGTTGCTGCTCTATCAGATACAATGTCCTAAACTAGGACCCTGAAATCTAAATGTCAGCAGCAATGGAACACAAGTTAATGCTCTACTTAATTAAAACCCACTAGCTAGTTGTCTAAATCTCAAGGATAGCAACAATGGAGTGGATTTTGATACCCTTTGAGAGGAAAAAGTATCCACAAAAATGTTACAAAGGTTGCTGCTCCTATCAGATACAATGTCCTAAACTAGGACCCTGAAATCTAAATGTCAGCAGCAATGGAACACAAGTTAATGCTCTACTTAATTAAAACCCACTAGCTAGTTGTCTAAATCTCAAGGATAGCAACAATGGAGTGGATTTTGATACCCTTTGAGAGGAAAAAGTATCCACAAAAATGTTACAAAGGTTGCTGCTCCTATCAGATACAATGTCCTAAACTAGGACCCTGAAATCTAAATGTCAGCAGCAATGGAATGACTGATGATACCCTTTGTGGAGGCACCAATCTCTAACAAACAGTACACAAGTTCATCCTCTAACTAATTAGAACCTCCTTAACTAGACCCCCAAAACTCAAGGATAGCAACGATGAAGTAGATATTGATAGCCTCTGAGAGGCAACCTTCTCCACCAAAAATAGTATGCCAGTTGCTGCTCCTATCAGGTACAACATTCTGAGCTTGGACTCTCAAATTAAAACGTAAGCATCAATGGAAGGACTCATGTCATGCTCCAAAACATGGTACACAAGTAAGTGTTCTAGTCATTTACCAGCTCTGTAGCTAGAAACCCTTAATCTTAACATCAGCAACAACTGAATGAAACTTGATGCCCTTTGAAAGGCAACAGTATTCTCAAAAATGGTACATTAGTTGCTGCTCCTATGAAATAAAACACATCTTGAGATTGCTTCTTAATGTCTGAAGCAATGGAATGACTCATGATACCCTTTGTGGAGGCATCAGTCTTTAACATAGGGTACACAAGTTAATGCTCTAATTAAAACCCACTAGCTAGTTGTCTAAATCTCAAGGATAGCAACAATGGAGTGGATTTTGATACCCTTTGAGAGGAAAAAGTATCCACAAAAATGTTACAAAGGTTGCTGCTCCTATCAGATACAATGTCCTAAACTAGGACCCTGAAATCTAAATGTCAGCAGCAATGGAATGACTGATGATACCCTTTGTGGAGGCACCAATCTCTAACAAACAGTACACAAGTTCATCCTCTAACTAATTAGAACCTCCTTAACTAGACCCCCAAAACGCAAGGATAGCAACGATGAAGTAGATATTGATAGCCTCTGAGAGGCAACCTTCTCCACCAAAAATAGTATGCCAGTTGCTGCTCCTATCAGGTACAATGTCCTAAACTAGGACCCTGAAATCTAAATGTCAGCAGCAATGGAACACAAGTTAATGCTCTACTTAATTAAAACCCACTAGCTAGTTGTCTAAATCTCAAGGATAGCAACAATGGAGTGGATTTTGATACCCTTTGAGAGGAAAAAGTATCCACAAAAATGTTACAAAGGTTGCTGCTCCTATCAGATACAATGTCCTAAACTAGGACCCTGAAATCTAAATGTCAGCAGCAATGGAACACAAGTTAATGCTCTACTTAATTAAAACCCACTAGCTAGTTGTCTAAATCTCAAGGATAGCAACAATGGAGTGGATTTTGATACCCTTTGAGAGGAAAAAGTATCCACAAAAATGTTACAAAGGTTGCTGCTCTATCAGATACAATGTCCTAAACTAGGACCCTGAAATCTAAATGTCAGCAGCAATGGAATGACTGATGATACCCTTTGTGGAGGCACCAATCTCTAACAAACAGTACACAAGTTCATGCTCTAACTAATTAGAACCTCCTTAACTAGACCCCCAAAACTCAAGGATAGCAACAATGGAGTAGATATTGATAGCCTCTGAGAGGCAACCTTCTCCACCAAAAATAGTATGCCAGTTGCTGCTCCTATCAGGTACAACATTCTGAGCTTGGACTCTCAAATTAAAACGTAAGCATCAATGGAAGAACTCATGTCATGCTCCAAAAAATGGTACACAAGTAAGTGTTCTAGTCATTTACCAGCTCTTTAGCTAGAAACCCTTAATCTTAACATCAGCAACAACTGAATGAAACTTGATGCCCTTTGAAAGGCAACAGTATTCTCAAAAATGGTACAGTAGTTGCTGCTCCTATGAGACACACACCTTGAGATTGCTTCTTAATGTCAGAAGCAATGGAATGACTCATGATACCCTTTGTGGAGGCATCAGTCTTTAACATAGGGTACACAAGTTAATGCTCTAATTAAAACCCACTAGCTAGTTGTCGAAATCTCAAGGATAGCAACAATGGAGTGGATTTTGATACCCTTTGAGAGGAAAAAGTATCCACAAAAATGTTACAAAGGTTGCTGCTCCTATCAGATACAATGTCCTAAACTAGGACCCTGAAATCTAAATGTCAGCAGCAATGGAACACAAGTTAATGCTCTACTTAATTAAAACCCACTAGCTAGTTGTCTAAATCTCAAGGATAGCAACAATGGAGTGGATTTTGATACCCTTTGAGAGGAAAAAGTATCCACAAAAATGTTACAAAGGTTGCTGCTCCTATCAGATACAATGTCCTAAACTAGGACCCTGAAATCTAAATGTCAGCAGCAATGGAACACAAGTTAATGCTCTACTTAATTAAAACCCACTAGCTAGTTGTCTAAATCTCAAGGATAGCAACAATGGAGTGGATTTTGATACCCTTTGAGAGGAAAAAGTATCCACAAAAATGTTACAAAGGTTGCTGCTCCTATCAGATACAATGTCCTAAACTAGGACCCTGAAATCTAAATGTCAGCAGCAATGGAACACAAGTTAATGCTCTACTTAATTAAAACCCACTAGCTAGTTGTCTAAATCTCAAGGATAGCAACAATGGAGTGGATTTTGATACCCTTTGAGAGGAAAAAGTATCCACAAAAATGTTACAAAGGTTGCTGCTCTATCAGATACAATGTCCTAAACTAGGACCCTGAAATCTAAATGTCAGCAGCAATGGAACACAAGTTAATGCTCTACTTAATTAAAACCCACTAGCTAGTTGTCTAAATCTCAAGGATAGCAACAATGGAGTGGATTTTGATACCCTTTGAGAGGAAAAAGTATCCACAAAAATGTTACAAAGGTTGCTGCTCCTATCAGATACAATGTCCTAAACTAGGACCCTGAAATCTAAATGTCAGCAGCAATGGAACACAAGTTAATGCTCTACTTAATTAAAACCCACTAGCTAGTTGTCTAAATCTCAAGGATAGCAACAATGGAGTGGATTTTGATACCCTTTGAGAGGAAAAAGTATCCACAAAAATGTTACAAAGGTTGCTGCTCCTATCAGATACAATGTCCTAAACTAGGACCCTGAAATCTAAATGTCAGCAGCAATGGAATGACTGATGATACCCTTTGTGGAGGCACCAATCTCTAACAAACAGTACACAAGTTCATCCTCTAACTAATTAGAACCTCCTTAACTAGACCCCCAAAACTCAAGGATAGCAACGATGAAGTAGATATTGATAGCCTCTGAGAGGCAACCTTCTCCACCAAAAATAGTATGCCAGTTGCTGCTCCTATCAGGTACAACATTCTGAGCTTGGACTCTCAAATTAAAACGTAAGCATCAATGGAAGGACTCATGTCATGCTCCAAAACATGGTACACAAGTAAGTGTTCTAGTCATTTACCAGCTCTGTAGCTAGAAACCCTTAATCTTAACATCAGCAACAACTGAATGAAACTTGATGCCCTTTGAAAGGCAACAGTATTCTCAAAAATGGTACATTAGTTGCTGCTCCTATGAAATAAAACACATCTTGAGATTGCTTCTTAATGTCTGAAGCAATGGAATGACTCATGATACCCTTTGTGGAGGCATCAGTCTTTAACATAGGGTACACAAGTTAATGCTCTAATTAAAACCCACTAGCTAGTTGTCTAAATCTCAAGGATAGCAACAATGGAGTGGATTTTGATACCCTTTGAGAGGAAAAAGTATCCACAAAAATGTTACAAAGGTTGCTGCTCCTATCAGATACAATGTCCTAAACTAGGACCCTGAAATCTAAATGTCAGCAGCAATGGAATGACTGATGATACCCTTTGTGGAGGCACCAATCTCTAACAAACAGTACACAAGTTCATCCTCTAACTAATTAGAACCTCCTTAACTAGACCCCCAAAACGCAAGGATAGCAACGATGAAGTAGATATTGATAGCCTCTGAGAGGCAACCTTCTCCACCAAAAATAGTATGCCAGTTGCTGCTCCTATCAGGTACAATGTCCTAAACTAGGACCCTGAAATCTAAATGTCAGCAGCAATGGAACACAAGTTAATGCTCTACTTAATTAAAACCCACTAGCTAGTTGTCTAAATCTCAAGGATAGCAACAATGGAGTGGATTTTGATACCCTTTGAGAGGAAAAAGTATCCACAAAAATGTTACAAAGGTTGCTGCTCCTATCAGATACAATGTCCTAAACTAGGACCCTGAAATCTAAATGTCAGCAGCAATGGAACACAAGTTAATGCTCTACTTAATTAAAACCCACTAGCTAGTTGTCTAAATCTCAAGGATAGCAACAATGGAGTGGATTTTGATACCCTTTGAGAGGAAAAAGTATCCACAAAAATGTTACAAAGGTTGCTGCTCTATCAGATACAATGTCCTAAACTAGGACCCTGAAATCTAAATGTCAGCAGCAATGGAATGACTGATGATACCCTTTGTGGAGGCACCAATCTCTAACAAACAGTACACAAGTTCATGCTCTAACTAATTAGAACCTCCTTAACTAGACCCCCAAAACTCAAGGATAGCAACAATGGAGTAGATATTGATAGCCTCTGAGAGGCAACCTTCTCCACCAAAAATAGTATGCCAGTTGCTGCTCCTATCAGGTACAACATTCTGAGCTTGGACTCTCAAATTAAAACGTAAGCATCAATGGAAGAACTCATGTCATGCTCCAAAAAATGGTACACAAGTAAGTGTTCTAGTCATTTACCAGCTCTTTAGCTAGAAACCCTTAATCTTAACATCAGCAACAACTGAATGAAACTTGATGCCCTTTGAAAGGCAACAGTATTCTCAAAAATGGTACAGTAGTTGCTGCTCCTATGAGACACACACCTTGAGATTGCTTCTTAATGTCAGAAGCAATGGAATGACTCATGATACCCTTTGTGGAGGCATCAGTCTTTAACATAGGGTACACAAGTTAATGCTCTAATTAAAACCCACTAGCTAGTTGTCGAAATCTCAAGGATAGCAACAATGGAGTGGATTTTGATACCCTTTGAGAGGAAAAAGTATCCACAAAAATGTTACAAAGGTTGCTGCTCCTATCAGATACAATGTCCTAAACTAGGACCCTGAAATCTAAATGTCAGCAGCAATGGAACACAAGTTAATGCTCTACTTAATTAAAACCCACTAGCTAGTTGTCTAAATCTCAAGGATAGCAACAATGGAGTGGATTTTGATACCCTTTGAGAGGAAAAAGTATCCACAAAAATGTTACAAAGGTTGCTGCTCCTATCAGATACAATGTCCTAAACTAGGACCCTGAAATCTAAATGTCAGCAGCAATGGAACACAAGTTAATGCTCTACTTAATTAAAACCCACTAGCTAGTTGTCTAAATCTCAAGGATAGCAACAATGGAGTGGATTTTGATACCCTTTGAGAGGAAAAAGTATCCACAAAAATGTTACAAAGGTTGCTGCTCCTATCAGATACAATGTCCTAAACTAGGACCCTGAAATCTAAATGTCAGCAGCAATGGAACACAAGTTAATGCTCTACTTAATTAAAACCCACTAGCTAGTTGTCTAAATCTCAAGGATAGCAACAATGGAGTGGATTTTGATACCCTTTGAGAGGAAAAAGTATCCACAAAAATGTTACAAAGGTTGCTGCTCCTATCAGATACAATGTCCTAAACTAGGACCCTGAAATCTAAATGTCAGCAGCAATGGAACACAAGTTAATGCTCTACTTAATTAAAACCCACTAGCTAGTTGTCTAAATCTCAAGGATAGCAACAATGGAGTGGATTTTGATACCCTTTGAGAGGAAAAAGTATCCACAAAAATGTTACAAAGGTTGCTGCTCCTATCACATACAATGTCCTAAACTAGGACCCTGAAATCTAAATGTCAGCAGCAATGGAATGACTGATGATACCCTTTGTGGAGGCACCAATCTCTAACAAACAGTACACAAGTTCATCCTCTAACTAATTAGAACCTCCTTAACTAGACCCCCAAAACTCAAGGATAGCAACGATGAAGTAGATATTGATAGCCTCTGAGAGGCAACCTTCTCCACCAAAAATAGTATGCCAGTTGCTGCTCCTATCAGGTACAACATTCTGAGCTTGGACTCTCAAATTAAAACGTAAGCATCAATGGAAGGACTCATGTCATGCTCCAAAACATGGTACACAAGTAAGTGTTCTAGTCATTTACCAGCTCTTTAGCTAGAAACCCTTAATCTTAACATCAGCAACAACTGAATGAAACTTGATGCCCTTTGAAAGGCAACAGTATTCTCAAAAATGGTACATTAGTTGCTGCTCCTATGAAATAAAACACATCTTGAGATTGCTTCTTAATGTCTGAAGCAATGGAATGACTCATGATACCCTTTGTGGAGGCATCAGTCTTTAACATAGGGTACACAAGTTAATGCTCTAATTAAAACCCACTAGCTAGTTGTCTAAATCTCAAGGATAGCAACAATGGAGTGGATTTTGATACCCTTTGAGAGGAAAAAGTATCCACAAAAATGTTACAAAGGTTGCTGCTCCTATCAGATACAATGTCCTAAACTAGGACCCTGAAATCTAAATGTCAGCAGCAATGGAATGACTGATGATACCCTTTGTGGAGGCACCAATCTCTAACAAACAGTACACAAGTTCATCCTCTAACTAATTAGAACCTCCTTAACTAGACCCCCAAAACGCAAGGATAGCAACGATGAAGTAGATATTGATAGCCTCTGAGAGGCAACCTTCTCCACCAAAAATAGTATGCCAGTTGCTGCTCCTATCAGGTACAATGTCCTAAACTAGGACCCTGAAATCTAAATGTCAGCAGCAATGGAACACAAGTTAATGCTCTACTTAATTAAAACCCACTAGCTAGTTGTCTAAATCTCAAGGATAGCAACAATGGAGTGGATTTTGATACCCTTTGAGAGGAAAAAGTATCCACAAAAATGTTACAAAGGTTGCTGCTCCTATCAGATACAATGTCCTAAACTAGGACCCTGAAATCTAAATGTCAGCAGCAATGGAACACAAGTTAATGCTCTACTTAATTAAAACCCACTAGCTAGTTGTCTAAATCTCAAGGATAGCAACAATGGAGTGGATTTTGATACCCTTTGAGAGGAAAAAGTATCCACAAAAATGTTACAAAGGTTGCTGCTCTATCAGATACAATGTCCTAAACTAGGACCCTGAAATCTAAATGTCAGCAGCAATGGAATGACTGATGATACCCTTTGTGGAGGCACCAATCTCTAACAAACAGTACACAAGTTCATGCTCTAACTAATTAGAACCTCCTTAACTAGACCCCCAAAACTCAAGGATAGCAACAATGGAGTAGATATTGATAGCCTCTGAGAGGCAACCTTCTCCACCAAAAATAGTATGCCAGTTGCTGCTCCTATCAGGTACAACATTCTGAGCTTGGACTCTCAAATTAAAACGTAAGCATCAATGGAAGAACTCATGTCATGCTCCAAAAAATGGTACACAAGTAAGTGTTCTAGTCATTTACCAGCTCTTTAGCTAGAAACCCTTAATCTTAACATCAGCAACAACTGAATGAAACTTGATGCCCTTTGAAAGGCAACAGTATTCTCAAAAATGGTACAGTAGTTGCTGCTCCTATGAGACACACACCTTGAGATTGCTTCTTAATGTCAGAAGCAATGGAATGACTCATGATACCCTTTGTGGAGGCATCAGTCTTTAACATAGGGTACACAAGTTAATGCTCTAATTAAAACCCACTAGCTAGTTGTCGAAATCTCAAGGATAGCAACAATGGAGTGGATTTTGATACCCTTTGAGAGGAAAAAGTATCCACAAAAATGTTACAAAGGTTGCTGCTCCTATCAGATACAATGTCCTAAACTAGGACCCTGAATTCTAAATGTCAGCAGCAATGGAACACAAGTTAATGCTCTAATTAATTAAAACCCACTAGCTAGTTGTCTAAATCTCAAGGATAGCAACAATGGAGTGGATTTTGATACCTTTTGAGAGGAAAAAGTATCCACAAAAATGTTACAAAGGTTGCTGCTCCTATCAGATACAATGTCCTAAACTAGGACCCTGAAATCTAAATGTCAGCAGCAATGGAATGACTGATGATACCCTTTGTGGAGGCACCAATCTCTAACAAACAGTACACCAGTTCATCCTCTAACTAATTAGACCCCCAAAACTCAAAGATAGCAACGATGAAGTAGATATTGATAGCCTCTGAGAGGCAACCTTCTCCACCAAAAATAGTATGCCAGTTGCTGCTCCTATCAGGTACAACATTCTGAGCTTGGACTCTCAAATTAAAACGTAAGCATAAATGGAAGGACTCATGTCATGCTGCTAAAAATGGTACACAAGTAAGTGTTCTAGTCATTTACCAGCTCTTTAGCTAGAAACCCTTAATCTTAACATCAGCAACAACTGAATGAAACTTGATGCCCTTTGAAAGGCAACAGTATTCTCAAAAATGGTACAGTAGTTGCTGCTCCTATCAGATGAGACACACATCTTGAGATTGCTTCTTAATGTCAGAAGCAATGGAATGACTCATGATACCCTTTGTGGAGGCATCAGTCTTTAACATAGGGTACACAAGTTAATGCTCTAATTAAAACCCACTAGCTAGTTGTCGAAATCTCAAGGATAGCAACAATGGAGTGGATTTTGATACCCTTTGAGAGGAAAAAGTATCCACAAAAATGTTACAAAGGTTGCTGCTCCTATCAGATACAATGTCCTAAACTAGGACCCTGAAATCTAAATGTCAGCAGCAATGGAACACAAGTTAATGCTCTAATTAATTAAAACCCACTAGCTAGTTGTCGAAATCTCAAGGATAGCAACAATGGAGTGGATTTTGATACCCTTTGAGAGGAAAAAGTATCCACAAAAATGTTACAAAGGTTGCTGCTCCTATCAGATACAATGTCCTAAACTAGGACCCTGAATTCTAAATGTCAGCAGCAATGGAACACAAGTTAATGCTCTAATTAATTAAAACCCACTAGCTAGTTGTCTAAATCTCAAGGATAGCAACAATGGAGTGGATTTTGATACCTTTTGAGAGGAAAAAGTATCCACAAAAATGTTACAAAGGTTGCTGCTCCTATCAGATACAATGTCCTAAACTAGGACCCTGAAATCTAAATGTCAGCAGCAATGGAATGACTGATGATACCCTTTGTGGAGGCACCAATCTCTAACAAACAGTACACAAGTTCATCCTCTAACTAATTAGAACCTCCTTAACTAGACCCCAAAAACTCAAGGATAGCAACGATGAAGTAGATATTGATAGCCTCTGAGAGGAAACCTTCTCCACCAAAAATAGTATGCCAGTTGCTGCTCCTATCAGGTACAACATTCTGAGCTTGGACTCTCAAATTAAAACGTAAGCATAAATGGAAGGACTCATGTCATGCTCCAAAAAATGGTACACAAGTAAGTGTTCTAGTCATTTACCAGATCTTTAGCTAGAAACCCTTAATCTTAACGTCAGCAACAACTGAATGAAACTTGATGCCCTTTGAAAGGCAACAGTATTCTCAAAAATGGTACATTAGTTGCTGCTCCTATGAGACACACATCATGAGATTGCTTCTTAATGTCTGAAGCAATGGAATGACTCATGATACCCTTTGTGGAGGCATCAGTCTTTAACAGAGGGTACACAAGTTAATTATCTAATTAAAACCCACTAGCTAGTTGTCGAAATCTCAAGGATAGCAACAATGGAGTGGATTTTGATACCCTTTGAGAGGAAAAAGTATCCACAAAAATGTTACAAAGGTTGCTGCTCCTATCAGATACAATGTCCTAAACTAGGACCCTGAAATCTAAATGTCAGCAGCAATGGAACACAAGTTAATGCTCTACTTAATTAAAACCCACTAGCTAGTTGTCTAAATCTCAAGGATAGCAACAATGGAGTGGATTTTGATACCCTTTGAGAGGAAAAAGTATCCACAAAAATGTTACAAAGGTTGCTGCTCCTATCAGATACAATGTCCTAAACTAGGACCCTGAAATCTAAATGTCAGCAGCAATGGAATGACTGATGATACCCATTGTGGAGGCACCAATCTCTAATAAACAGTACACAAGTTCATCCTCTAACTTATTAGAACCTCCTTAACTAGACCCCCAAAACTCAAGGATAGCAACGATGAAGTAGATATTGATAGCCTCTGAGAGGCAACCTTCTCCACCAAAAATAGTATGCCAGTTGCTGCTCCTATCAGGTACAACATTCTGAGCATGGACTCTCAAATTAAAACGTAAGCATCAATGGAAGGACTCATGTCATGCTCCAAAAAATGGTACACAAGTAAGTGTTCTAGTCATTTACCAGCTCTTTAGCTAGAAACCCTTAATCTTAACATCAGCAACAACTGAATGAAACTTGATGCCCTTTAAAAGGCAACAGTATTCTCAAAAATGGTACAGTAGTTGCTGCTCCTATGAGACACACATCTTGAGATTGCTTCTTAATGTCAGAAGCAATGGAATGACTCATGATACCCTTTGTGGAGGCATCAGTCTTTAACATAGGGTACACAAGTTAATGCTCTAATTAAAACCCACTAGCTAGTTGTCGAAATCTCAAGGATAGCAACAATGGAGTGGATTTTGATACCCTTTGAGAGGAAAAAGTATCCACAAAAATGTTACAAAGGTTGCTGCTCCTATCAGATACAATGTCCTAAACTAGGACCCTGAAATCTAAATGTCAGCAGCAATGGAACACAAGTTAATGCTCTACTTAATTAAAACCCACTAGCTAGTTGTCTAAATCTCAAGGATAGCAACAATGGAGTGGATTTTGATACCCTTTGAGAGGAAAAAGTATCCACAAAAATGTTACAAAGGTTGCTGCTCCTATCAGATACAATGTCCTAAACTAGGACCCTGAAATCTAAATGTCAGCAGCAATGGAATGACTGATGATACCCTTTGTGGAGGCACCAATCTCTAACAAACAGTACACAAGTTCATCCTCTAACTAATTAGAACCTCCTTAACTAGACCCCCAAAACTCAAGGATAGCAACGATGAAGTAGATATTGATAGCCTCTGAGAGGCAACCTTCTCCACCAAAAATAGTATGCCAGTTGCTGCTCCTATCAGGTACAACATTCTGAGCTTGGACTCTCAAATTAAAACGTAAGCATAAATGGAAGGACTCATGTCATGCTCCAAAAAATGGTACACAAGTAAGTGTTCTAGTCATTTACCAGCTCTTTAGCTAGAAACCCTTAATCTTAACGTCAGCAACAACTGAATGAAACTTGATGCCCTTTGAAAGGCAACAGTATTCTCAAAAATGATACATTAGTTGCTGCTCCTATGAGACACACATCTTGAGATTGCTTCTTAATGTCTGAAGCAATGGAATGACTCATGATACCCTTTGTGGAGGCATCAGTCTTTAATATAGGGTACACAAGTTAATTCTCTAATTAAAACCCACTAGGCTAGTTGTCTAAATCTCAAGGATAGCAACAATGGAGTGGATTTTGATACCCTTTGAGAGGAAAAAGTATCCACAAAAATGTTACAAAGGTTGCTGCTCCTATCAGATACAATGTCCTGAACTAGGACCCTGAAATCTAAATGTCAGCAGCAATGGAACACAAGTTAATGCTCTACTTAATTAAAACCCACTAGCTAGTTGTCTAAATCTCAAGGATAGCAACAATGGAGTGGATTTTGATACCCTTTGAGAGGAAAAAGTATCCACAAAAATGTTACAAAGGTTGCTGCTCCTATCAGATACAATGTCCTAAACTAGGACCCTGAAATCTAAATGTCAGCAGCAATGGAATGACTGATGATACCCTTTGTGGAGGCACCAATCTCTAACAAACAGTACACAAGTTCATCCTCTAACTAATTAGAACCTCCTTAACTAGACCCCCAAAACGCAAGGATAGCAACGATGAAGTAGATATTGATAGCCTCTGAGAGGCAACCTTCTCCACCAAAAATAGTATGCCAGTTGCTGCTCCTATCAGGTACAACATTCTGAGCTTGGACTCTCAAATTAAAACGTAAGCATAAATGGAAGGACTCATGTCATGCTCCAAAAAATGGTACACAAGTAAGTGTTCTAGTCATTTACCAGCTCTTTAGCTAGAAACCCTTAATCTTAACGTCAGCAACAACTGAATGAAACTTGATGCCCTTTGAAAGGCAACAGTATTCTCAAAAATGATACATTAGTTGCTGATCCTATGAGACACACATCTTGAGATTGCTTCTTAATGTCTGAAGCAATGGAATGACTCATGATACCCTTTGTGGAGGCATCAGTCTTTTTTAACATAGGGTACACAAGTTAATTCTCTAATTAAAACCCACTAGCTAGTTGTCTAAATCTCAAGGATAGCAACAATGGAGTGGATTTTGATACCCTTTGAGAGGAAAAAGTATCCACAAAAATGTTACAAAGGTTGCTGCTCCTATCAGATACAATGTCCTAAACTAGGACCCTGAAATCTAAATGTCAGCAGCAAAGGAACACAAGTTAATGCTCTAATTAATTAAAACCCACTAGCTAGTTGTCTAAATCTCAAGGATAGCAACAATGGAGTGGATTTTGATACCCTTTGAGAGGAAAAAGTATCCACAAAAATGTTACAAAGGTTGCTGCTCCTATCAGATACAACGTCCTAAACTAGGAACCTGAAATCTAAATGTCGGCAGCAATGGAACACAAGTTAATGCTCTACTTAATTAAAACCCACTAGCTAGTTGTCTAAATCTCAAGGATAGCAACAATGGAGTGGATTTTAATACCCTTTGAGAGGAAAAAGTATCCACAAAAATGTTACAAAGGTTGCTGCTCCTATCAGATACAACGTCCTAAACTAGGACCCTGAAATCTAAATGTCAGCAGCAATGGAACACAAGTTAATGCTCTAATTAATTAAAACCCACTAGCTGGTTGTCTAAATCTCAAGGATAGCAACAATGGAGTGGATTTTGATACCCTTTGAGAGGAAAAAGTATCCACAAAAATGTTACAAAGGTTGCTGCTCCTATCAGATACAATGTCCTAAACTAGGACCCTGAAATCTAAATGTCAGCAGCAATGGAACACAAGTTAATGCTCTACTTAATTAAAACCCACTAGCTAGTTGTCTAAATCTCAAGGATAGCAACAATGGTGTGGATTTTGATACCCTTTGAGAGGAAAAAGTATCCACAAAAATGTTACAAAGGTTGCTGCTCCTATCATATACAACGTCCTAAACTAGGAACCTGAAATCTAAATGTCAGCAGCAATGGAACACATGTTAATGCTCTACTTTATTAAAACCCACTAGCTAGTTGTCTAAATCTCAAGGATAGCAACAATGGAGTGGATTTTGATACCCTTTGAGAGGAAAAAGTATCCACAAAAATGTTACAAAGGTTGCTGCTCCTATCAGATACAATGTCCTAAACTAGGACCCTGAAATCTAAATGTCAGCAGCAATGGAACACAAGTTAATGCTCTACTTAATTAAAACCCACTAGCTAGTTGTCTAAATCTCAAGGATAGCAACAATGGAGTGGATTTTGATACCCTTTGAGAGGAAAAAGTATCCACAAAAATGTTACAAAGGTTGCTGCTCCTATCAGATACAATGTCCTAAACTAGGACCCTGAAATCTAAATGTCAGCAGCAATGGAATGACTGATGATACCCTTTGTGGAGGCACCAATCTCTAACAAACAGTACACAAGTTCATCCTCTAACTAATTAGAACCTCCTTAACTAGACCCCCAAAACTCAAGGATAGCAACGATGAAGTAGATATTGATAGCCTCTGAGAGGCAACCTTCTCCACCAAAAATAGTATGCCAGTTGCTGCTCCTATCAGGTACAATGTCCTAAACTAGGACCCTGAAATCTAAATGTCAGCAGCAATGGAACACAAGTTAATGCTCTACTTAATTAAAACCCACTAGCTAGTTGTCTAAATCTCAAGGATAGCAACAATGGAGTGGATTTTGATACCCTTTGAGAGGAAAAAGTATCCACAAAAATGTTACAAAGGTTGCTGCTCCTATCAGATACAACGTCCTAAACTAGGACCCTGAAATCTAAATGTCAGCAGCAATGGAACACAAGTTAATGCTCTACTTAATTAAAACCCACTAGCTAGTTATCTAAATCTCAAGGATAGCAACAATGGAGTGGATTTTGATACCCTTTGAGAGGAAAAAGTATCCACAAAAATGTTACAAAGGTTGCTGCTCCTATCAGATACAATGTCCTAAACTAGGACCCTGAAATCTAAATGTCAGCAGCAATGGAATGACTGATGATACCCTTTGTGGAGGCACCAATCTCTAACAAACAGTACACAAGTTCATCCTCTAACTAATTAGAACCTCCTTAACTAGACCCCCAAAACTCAAGGATAGCAACGATGAAGTAGATATTGATAGCCTCTGAGAGGCAACCTTCTCCACCAAAAATAGTATGCCAGTTGCTGCTCCTATCAGGTACAACATTCTGAGCTTGGACTCTCAAATTAAAACGTAAGCATCAATGGAAGGACTCATGTGATGCTCCAAAAAATGGTACACAAGTAAGTGTTCTAGTCATTTACCAGCTCTTTAGCTAGAAACCCTTAATCTTAACATCAGCAACAACTGAATGAAACTTGATGCCCTTTGAAAATGGTACAGCAGTTGCTGCTCCTATGAGACACACATCTTGAGATTGCTTCTTAATGTCTGAAGCAATGGAATGACTCATGATACCCTTTGTGGAGGCATCAGTCTTTAACATAGGGTACACAAGTTAATGCTCTAATTAAAACCCACTAGGCTAGTTGTCTAAATCTCAAGGATAGCAACAATGGAGTGGATTTTGATACCCTTTGAGAGGAAAAAGTATCCACAAAAATGTTACAAAGGTTGTGCTCCTATCAGATACAATGTCCTAAACTAGGACCCTGAAATCTAAATGTCAGCAGCAATGGAACACAAGTTAATGCTCTAATTAATTAAAACCCACTAGCTAGTTGTCGAAATCTCAAGGATAGCAACAATGGAGTAGATTTTGATACCCTTTGAGAGGAAAAAGTATCCACAAAAATGTTACAAAGGTTGCTGCTCCTATCAGATACAATGTCCTAAACTAGGACCCTGAAATCTAAATGTCAGCAGCAATGGAATGACTGATGATACCCTTTGTGGAGGCACCAATCTCTATACACAAGTTCATGCTCTAACTAATTAGAACCTCCTTAACTAGACCCCCAAAACTCAAGGATAGCAATGATGGAGTAGAAATTGATAGCCTCTGAGAGGCAGCCTTCTCCACCAAAAATAGTATGCCAGTTGCTGCTCCTATCAGGTACAACATTCTGAGCTTGGACTCTCAAATTAAAACGTAAGCATAAATGGAAGGACTCATGTCATGCTCCAAAAATGGTACACAAGTAAGTGTTTTAGTCATTTACCAGCTCTTTAGCTAGAAACCATTAATCTTAACATCAGCAACAACTGAATGAAACTTGATGCCCTTTGAAAGGCAACAGTATTCTCAAAAATGGTACAGTAGTTGCTGCTCCTATGAGACACACATCTTGAGATTGCTTCTTAATGTCAGAAGCAATGGAATGACTCATGATACCCTTTGTGGAGGCATCAGTCTTTAACATAGGGTACACAAGTTAAGGCTCTAATTAATTAAAACCCATTGGCTAGTTGTCTAAATCTCAAGGATAGCAACAATGGAGTGGATTTTGATACCCTTTGAGAGGAAAAAGTATCCACAAAAATGTTACAAAGGTTGCTGCTCCTATCAGATACAATGTCCTAAACTAGGACCCTGAAATCTAAATGTCAGCAGCAATGGAACACAAGTTAATGCTCTACTTAATTAAAACCCACTAGCTAGTTGTCTAAATCTCAAGGATAGCAACAATGGAGTGGATTTTGATACCCTTTGAGAGGAAAAAGTATCCACAAAAATGTTACAAAGGTTGCTGCTCCTATCAGATACAATGTCCTAAACTAGGACCCTGAAATCTAAATGTCAGCAGCAATGGAACACAAGTTAATGCTCTACTTAATTAAAACCCACTAGCTAGTTGTCTAAATCTCAAGGATAGCAACAATGGAGTGGATTTTGATACCCTTTGAGAGGAAAAAGTATCCACAAAAATGTTACAAAGGTTGCTGCTCCTATCAGATACAATGTCCTAAACTAGGACCCTGAAATCTAAATGTCAGCAGCAATGGAACACAAGTTAATGCTCTACTTAATTAAAACCCACTAGCTAGTTGTCTAAATCTCAAGGATAGCAACAATGGAGTGGATTTTGATACCCTTTGAGAGGAAAAAGTATCCACAAAAATGTTACAAAGGTTGCTGCTCTATCAGATACAATGTCCTAAACTAGGACCCTGAAATCTAAATGTCAGCAGCAATGGAATGACTGATGATACCCTTTGTGGAGGCACCAATCTCTAACAAACAGTACACAAGTTCATGCTCTAACTAATTAGAACCTCCTTAACTAGACCCCCAAAACTCAAGGATAGCAACAATGGAGTAGATATTGATAGCCTCTGAGAGGCAACCTTCTCCACCAAAAATAGTATGCCAGTTGCTGCTCCTATCAGGTACAACATTCTGAGCTTGGACTCTCAAATTAAAACGTAAGCATCAATGGAAGAACTCATGTCATGCTCCAAAAAATGGTACACAAGTAAGTGTTCTAGTCATTTACCAGCTCTTTAGCTAGAAACCCTTAATCTTAACATCAGCAACAACTGAATGAAACTTGATGCCCTTTGAAAGGCAACAGTATTCTCAAAAATGGTACAGTAGTTGCTGCTCCTATGAGACACACACCTTGAGATTGCTTCTTAATGTCAGAAGCAATGGAATGACTCATGATACCCTTTGTGGAGGCATCAGTCTTTAACATAGGGTACACAAGTTAATGCTCTAATTAAAACCCACTAGCTAGTTGTCGAAATCTCAAGGATAGCAACAATGGAGTGGATTTTGATACCCTTTGAGAGGAAAAAGTATCCACAAAAATGTTACAAAAATGTTAAAAATGCTCCTATCAGATACAATGTACTAAACTAGGACCCTGAATTCTAAATGTCAGCAGCAATGGAACACAAGTTAATGCTCTAATTAATTAAAACCCACTAGCTAGTTGTCTAAATCTCAAGGATAGCAACAATGGAGTGGATTTTGATACCCTTTGAGAGGAAAAAGTATCCACAAAAATGTTACAAAGGTTGCTGCTCCTATCAGATACAATGTCCTAAACTAGGACCCTGAAATCTAAATGTCAGCAGCAATGGAATGATTGATGATACCCTTTGTGGAGGCACCAATCTCTAACAAACAGTACACCAGTTCATCCTCTAACTAATTAGACCCCCAAAACTCAAAGATAGCAACGATGAAGTAGATATTGATAGCCTCTGAGAGGCAACCTTCTCCACCAAAAATAGTATGCCAGTTGCTGCTCCTATCAGGTACAACATTCTGAGCTTGGACTCTCAAATTAAAACGTAAGCATAAATGGAAGGACTCATGTCATGCTGCTAAAAATGGTACACAAGTAAGTGTTCTAGTCATTTACCAGCTCTTTAGCTAGAAACCCTTAATCTTAACATCAGCAACAACTGAATGAAACTTGATGCCCTTTGAAAGGCAACAGTATTCTCAAAAATGGTACAGTAGTTGCTGCTCCTATGAGACACACATCTTGAGATTGCTTCTTAATGTCAGAAGCAATGGAATGACTCATGAAACCCTTTGTGGAGGCATCAGTCTTTAACATAGGGTACACAAGTTAATGCTCTAATTAAAACCCACTAGCTAGTTGTCTAAATCTCAAGGATAGCAACAATGGAGTGGATTTTGATACCCTTTGAGAGGAAAAAGTATCCACAAAAATGTTACAAAGGTTGCTGCTCCTATCAGATACAATGTCCTAAACTAGGACCCTGAAATCTAAATGTCAGCAGCAATGGAACACAAGTTAATGCTCTAATTAATTAAAACCCACTAGCTAGTTGTCGAAATCTCAAGGATAGCAACAATGGAGTGGATGTTGATACCCTTTGAGAGGAAAAAGTATCCACAAAAATGTTACAAAGGTTGCTGCTCCTATCAGATACAATGTCCTAAACTAGGACCCTGAATTCTAAATGTCAGCAGCAATGGAACACAAGTTAATGCTCTAATTAATTAAAACCCAATAGCTAGTTGTCTAAATCTCAAGGATAGCAACAATGGAGTGGATTTTGATACCTTTTGAGAGGAAAAAGTATCCACAAAAATGTTACAAAGGTTGCTGCTCCTATCAGATACAATGTCCTAAACTAGGACCCTGAAATCTAAATGTCAGCAGCAATGGAATGACTGATGATACCCTTTGTGGAGGCACCAATCTCTAACAAACAGTACACAAGTTCATCCTCTAACTAATTAGAACCTCCTTAACTAGACCCCAAAAACTCAAGGATAGCAACGATGAAGTAGATATTGATAGCCTCTGAGAGGAAACCTTCTCCACCAAAAATAGTATGCCAGTTGCTGCTCCTATCAGGTACAACATTCTGAGCTTGGACTCTCAAATTAAAACGTAAGCATAAATGGAAGGACTCATGTCATGCTCCAAAAAATGGTACACAAGTAAGTGTTCTAGTCATTTACCAGATCTTTAGCTAGAAACCCTTAATCTTAACGTCAGCAACAACTGAATGAAACTTGATGCCCTTTGAAAGGCAACAGTATTCTCAAAAATGGTACATTAGTTGCTGCTCCTATGAGACACACATCATGAGATTGCTTCTTAATGTCTGAAGCAATGGAATGACTCATGATACCCTTTGTGGAGGCATCAGTCTTTAACAGAGGGTACACAAGTTAATTATCTAATTAAAACCCACTAGCTAGTTGTCGAAATCTCAAGGATAGCAACAATGGAGTGGATTTTGATACCCTTTGAGAGGAAAAAGTATCCACAAAAATGTTACAAAGGTTGCTGCTCCTATCAGATACAATGTCCTAAACTAGGACCCTGAAATCTAAATGTCAGCAGCAATGGAACACAAGTTAATGCTCTACTTAATTAAAACCCACTAGCTAGTTGTCTAAATCTCAAGGATAGCAACAATGGAGTGGATTTTGATACCCTTTGAGAGGAAAAAGTATCCACAAAAATGTTACAAAGGTTGCTGCTCCTATCAGATACAATGTCCTAAACTAGGACCCTGAAATCTAAATGTCAGCAGCAATGGAATGACTGATGATACCCTTTGTGGAGGCACCAATCTCTAACAAACAGTACACAAGTTCATCCTCTAACTAATTAGAACCTCCTTAACTAGACCCCCAAAACTCAAGGATAGCAACGATGAAGTAGATATTGATAGCCTCTGAGAGGCAACCTTCTCCACCAAAAATAGTATGCCAGTTGCTGCTCCTATCAGGTACAATGTCCTAAACTAGGACCCTGAAATCTAAATGTCAGCAGCAATGGAACACAAGTTAATGCTCTACTTAATTAAAACCCACTAGCTAGTTGTCTAAATCTCAAGGATAGCAACAATGGAGTGGATTTTGATACCCTTTGAGAGGAAAAAGTATCCACAAAAATGTTACAAAGGTTGCTGCTCCTATCAGATACAATGTCCTAAACTAGGACCCTGAAATCTAAATGTCAGAAGCAATGGAATGACTGATGATACCCTTTGTGGAGGCACCAATCTCTAACAAACAGTACACAAGTTCATCCTCTAACTAATTAGAACCTTCTTAACTAGACCCCCACAACTCAAGGATAGCAACGATGAAGTAGATATTGATAGCCTCTGAGAGGCAACCTTCTCCACCAAAAATAGTATGCCAGTTGCTGCTCCTATCAGGTACAACATTCTGAGCTTGGACTCTCAAATTAAAACGTAAGCATAAATGGAAGGACTCATGTTATGCTCCAAAAAATGGTACACAAGTAAGTGTTCTAGTCATTTACCAGCTCTTTAGCTAGAAACCCTTAATCTTAACGTCAGCAACAACTGAATGAAACTTGATGCCCTTTGAAAGGCAACAGTATTCTCAAAAATGGTACATTAGTTGCTGCTCCTATGAGACACACATCTTGAGATTGCTTCTTAATGTCTGAAGCAATGGAATGACTCATGATACCCTTTGTGGAGGCATCAGTCTTTAACAGAGGGTACACAAGTTAATTCTCTAATTAAAACCCACTAGCTAGTTGTCTAAATCTCAAGGATAGCAACAATGGAGTGGATTTTGATACCCTTTGAGAGGAAAAAGTATCCACAAAAATGTTACAAAGGTTGCTGCTCGATCAGATACAATGTCCTAAACTAGGACCCTGAAATCTAAATGTCAGCAGCAATGGAACACAAGTTAATGCTCTACTTAATTAAAACCCACTAGCTAGTTGTCTAAATCTCAAGGATAGCAACAATGGAGTGGATTTTGATACCCTTTGAGAGGAAAAAGTATCCACAAAAATGTTACAAAGGTTGCTGCTCCTATCAGATACAATGTCCTAAACTAGGACCCTGAAATCTAAATGTCAGCAGCAATGGAACACAAGTTAATGCTCTACTTAATTAAAACCCACTAGCTAGTTGTCTAAATCTCAAGGATAGCAACAATGGAGTGGATTTTGATACCCTTTGAGAGGAAAAAGTATCCACAAAAATGTTACAAAGGTTGCTGCTCCTATCAGATACAATGTCCTAAACTAGGACCCTGAAATCTAAATGTCAGCAGCAATGGAATGACTGATGATACCCTTTGTGGAGGCACCAATCTCTAACAAACAGTACACAAGTTCATCCTCTAACTAATTAGAACCTCCTTAACTAGACCCCCACAACTCAAGGATAGCAACGATGAAGTAGATATTGATAGCCTCTGAGAGGCAACCTTCTCCACCAAAAATAGTATGCCAGTTGCTGCTCCTATCAGGTACAACATTCTGAGCTTGGACTCTCAAATTAAAACGTAAGCATAAATGGAAGGACTCATGTTATGCTCCAAAAAATGGTACACAAGTAAGTGTTCTAGTCATTTACCAGCTCTTTAGCTAGAAACCCTTAATCTCAACGTCAGCAACAACTGAATGAAACTTGATGCCCTTTGAAAGGCAACAGTATTCTCAAAAATGGTACATTAGTTGCTGCTCCTATGAGACACACATCTTGAGATTGCTTCTTAATGTCTGAAGCAATGGAATGACTCATGATACCCTTTGTGGAGGCATCAGTCTTTAACAGAGGGTACACAAGTTAATTCTCTAATTAAAACCCACTAGCTAGTTGTCTAAATCTCAAGGATAGCAACAATGGAGTGGATTTTGATACCGTTTGAGAGGAAAAAGTATCCACAAAAATGTTACAAAGGTTGCTGCTCTATCAGATACAATGTCCTAAACTAGGACCCTGAAATCTAAATGTCAGCAGCAATGGAACACAAGTTAATGATCTACTTAATTAAAACCCACTAGCTAGTTGTCTAAATCTCAAGGATAGCAACAATGGAGTGGATTTTGATACCCTTTGAGAGGAAAAAGTATCCACAAAAATGTTACAAAGGTTGCTGCTCCTATCAGATACAATGTCCTAAACTAGGACCCTGAAATCTAAATGTCAGCAGCAATGGAACACAAGTTAATGCTCTACTTAATTAAAACCCACTAGCTAGTTGTCTAAATCTCAAGGATAGCAACAATGGAGTGGATTTGGATACCCTTTGAGAGGAAAAAGTATCCACAAAAATGTTACAAAGGTTGCTGCTCCTATCAGATACAATGTCCTAAACTAGGACCCTGAAATCTAAATGTCAGCAGCAATGGAATGACTGATGATACCCTTTGTGGAGGCACCAATCTCTAACAAACAGTACACAAGTTCATCCTCTAACTAATTAGAACCTCCTTAACTAGACCCCCACAACTCAAGGATAGCAACGATGAAGTAGATATTGATAGCCTCTGAGAGGCAACCTTCTCCACCAAAAATAGTATGCCAGTTGCTGCTCCTATCAGGTACAACATTCTGAGCTTGGACTCTCAAATTAAAACGTAAGCATAAATGGAAGGACTCATGTTATGCTCCAAAAAATGGTACACAAGTAAGTGTTCTAGTCATTTACCAGCTCTTTAGCTAGAAACCCTTAATCTTAACGTCAGCAACAACTGAATGAAACTTGATGCCCTTTGAAAGGCAACAGTATTCTCAAAAATGGTACATTAGTTGCTGCTCCTATGAGACACACATCTTGAGATTGCTTCTTAATGTCTGAAGCAATGGAATGACTCATGATACCCTTTGTGGAGGCATCAGTCTTTAACAGAGGGTACACAAGTTAATTCTCTAATTAAAACCCACTAGCTAGTTGTCTAAATCTCAAGGATAGCAACAATGGAGTGGATTTTGATACCCTTTGAGAGGAAAAAGTATCCACAAAAATGTTACAAAGGTTGCTGCTCCTATCAGATACAACGTCCTAAACTAGGACCCTGAAATCTAAATGTCAGCAGCAATGGAACACAAGTTAATGCTCTAATTAATTAAAACCCGCTAGCTAGTTGTCTAAATCTCAAGGATAGCAACAATGGAGTGGATTTTGATACCCTTTGAGAGGAAAAAGTATCCACAAAAATGTTACAAAGGTTGCTGCTCCTATCAGATACAATGTCCTAAACTAGGACCCTGAAATCTAAATGTCAGCAGCAATGGAACACAAGTTAATGCTCTACTTAATTAAAACCCACTAGCTAGTTGTCTAAATCTCAAGGATAGCAACAATGGAGTGGATTTGGATACCCTTTGAGAGGAAAAAGTATCCACAAAAATGTTACAAAGGTTGCTGCTCCTATCAGATACAATGTCCTAAACTAGGACCCTGAAATCTAAATGTCAGCAGCAATGGAATGACTGATGATACCCTTTGTGGAGGCACCAATCTCTAACAAACAGTACACAAGTTCATCCTCTAACTAATTAGAACCTCCTTAACTAGACCCCCACAACTCAAGGATAGCAACGATGAAGTAGATATTGATAGCCTCTGAGAGGCAACCTTCTCCACCAAAAATAGTATGCCAGTTGCTGCTCCTATCAGGTACAACATTCTGAGCTTGGACTCTCAAATTAAAACGTAAGCATAAATGGAAGGACTCATGTTATGCTCCAAAAAATGGTACACAAGTAAGTGTTCTAGTCATTTACCAGCTCTTTAGCTAGAAACCCTTAATCTTAACGTCAGCAACAACTGAATGAAACTTGATGCCCTTTGAAAGGCAACAGTATTCTCAAAAATGGTACATTAGTTGCTGCTCCTATGAGACACACATCTTGAGATTGCTTCTTAATGTCTGAAGCAATGGAATGACTCATGATACCCTTTGTGGAGGCATCAGTCTTTAACAGAGGGTACACAAGTTAATTCTCTAATTAAAACCCACTAGCTAGTTGTCTAAATCTCAAGGATAGCAACAATGGAGTGGATTTTGATACCCTTTGAGAGGAAAAAGTATCCACAAAAATGTTACAAAGGTTGCTGCTCCTATCAGATACAACGTCCTAAACTAGGACCCTGAAATCTAAATGTCAGCAGCAATGGAACACAAGTTAATGCTCTAATTAATTAAAACCCGCTAGCTAGTTGTCTAAATCTCAAGGATAGCAACAATGGAGTGGATTTTGATACCCTTTGAGAGGAAAAAGTATCCACAAAAATGTTACAAAGGTTGCTGCTCCTATCAGATACAATGTCCTAAACTAGGACCCTGAAATCTAAATGTCAGCAGCAATGGAACACAAGTTAATGCTCTAATTAATTAAAACCCGCTAGCTAGTTGTCTAAATCTCAAGGAAAAAGTATCCACAAAAATGTTACAAAGGTTGCTGCTCTATCAGATACAATGTCCTAAACTAGGACCCTGAAATCTAAATGTCAGCAGCAATGGAACACAAGTTAATGCTCTACTTAATTAAAACCCACTAGCTAGTTGTCTAAATCTCAAGGATAGCAACAATGGAGTGGATTTTGATACCCTTTGAGAGGAAAAAGTATCCACAAAAATGTTACAAAGGTTGCTGCTCCTATCAGATACAATGTCCTAAACTAGGACCCTGAAATCTAAATGTCAGCAGCAATGGAACACAAGTTAATGCTCTACTTAATTAAAACCCACTAGCTAGTTGTCTAAATCTCAAGGATAGCAACAATGGAGTGGATTTTGATACCCTTTGAGAGGAAAAAGTATCCACAAAAATGTTACAAAGGTTGCTGCTCCTATCAGATACAATGTCCTAAACTAGGACCCTGAAATCTAAATGTCAGCAGCAATGGAACACAAGTTAATGCTCTAATTAATTAAAACCCGCTAGCTAGTTGTCTAAATCTCAAGGAAAAAGTATCCACAAAAATGTTACAAAGGTTGCTGCTCTATCAGATACAATGTCCTAAACTAGGACCCTGAAATCTAAATGTCAGCAGCAATGGAACACAAGTTAATGCTCTACTTAATTAAAACCCACTAGCTAGTTGTCTAAATCTCAAGGATAGCAACAATGGAGTGGATTTTGATACCCTTTGAGAGGAAAAAGTATCCACAAAAATGTTACAAAGGTTGCTGCTCCTATCAGATACAATGTCCTAAACTAGGACCCTGAAATCTAAATGTCAGCAGCAATGGAATGACTGATGATACCCTTTGTGGAGGCACCAATCTCTAACAAACAGTACACAAGTTCATCCTTTAACTAATTAGAACCTCCTTAACTAGACCCCCAAAACTCAAGGATAGCAACGATGAAGTAGATATTGATAGCCTCTGAGAGGCAACCTTCTCCACCAAAAATAGTATGCCAGTTGCTGCTCCTATCAGGTACAACATTCTGAGCTTGGACTCTCAAATTAAAACGTAAGCATCAATGGAAGGACTCATGTCATGCTCCAAAAATGGTACACAAGTAAGTGTTCTAGTCATTTACCAGCTCTTTAGCTAGAAACCCTTAATCTTAACATCAGCAACAACTGAATGAAACTTGATGCCATTTGAAAGGCAACAGTATTCTCAAAAATGGTACATCAGTTGCTGCTCCTATGAGACACACATCTTGAGATTGCTTCTTAATGTCTGAAGCAATGGAATGACTCATGGTACCCTTTGTGGAGGCATCAGTCTTTAACATAGGGCACACAAGTTAATGCTCTAATTAAAACCCACTAGCTAGTTGTCTAAATCTCAAGGATAGCAACAATGGAGTGGATTTTGATACCCTTTGAGAGGAAAAAGTATCCACAAAAATGTTACAAAGGTTGCTGCTCCTATCAGATACAATGTCCTAAACTAGGACCCTGAAATCTAAATGTCAGCAGCAATGGAACACAAGTTAATGCTCTACTTAATTAAAACCCACTAGCTAGTTGTCTAAATCTCAAGGATAGCAACAATGGAGTGGATTTTGATACCCTTTGAGAGGAAAAAGTATCCACAAAAATGTTACAAAGGTTGCTGCTCCTATCAGATACAATGTCCTAAACTAGGACCCTGAAATCTAAATGTCAGCAGCAATGGAACACAAGTTAATGCTCTAATTAATTAAAACCCGCTAGCTAGTTGTCTAAATCTCAAGGATAGCAACAATGGAGTGGATTTTGATACCCTTTGAGAGGAAAAAGTATCCACAAAAATGTTACAAAGGTTGCTGCTCCTATCAGATACAATGTCCTAAACTAGGACCCTGAAATCTAAATGTCAGCAGCAATGGAACACAAGTTAATGCTCTCCTTAATTAAAACCCACTAGCTAGTTGTCTAAATCTCAAGGATAGCAACAAAGGAGTGGATTTTGATACCCTTTGAGAGGAAAAAGTATCCACAAAAATGTTACAAAGGTTGCTGCTCCTATCAGATACAATGTCCTAAACTAGGACCCTGAAATCTAAATGTCAGCAGCAATGGAACACAAGTTAATGCTCTACTTAATTAAAACCCACTAGCTAGTTGTCTAAATCTCAAGGAAAAAGTATCCACAAAAATGTTACAAAGGTTGCTGCTCTATCAGATACAATGTCCTAAACTAGGACCCTGAAATCTAAATGTCAGCAGCAATGGAACACAAGTTAATGCTCTACTTAATTAAAACCCACTAGCTAGTTGTCTAAATCTCAAGGATAGCAACAATGGAGTGGATTTTGATACCCTTTGAGAGGAAAAAGTATCCACAAAAATGTTACAAAGGTTGCTGCTCCTATCAGATACAATGTCCTAAACTAGGAACCTGAAATCTAAATGTCAGCAGCAATGGAACACAAGTTAATGCTCTACTTAATTAAAACCCACTAGCTAGTTGTCTAAATCTCAAGGACAGCAACAATGGAGTGGATTTTGATACCCTTTGAGAGGAAAAAGTATCCACAAAAATGTTACAAAGGTTGCTGCTCTATCAGATACAATGTCCTAAACTAGGACCCTGAAATCTAAATGTCAGCAGCAATGGAATGACTGATGATACCCTTTGTGGAGGCACCAATCTCTAACAAACAGTACACAAGTTCATCCTCTAACTAATTAGAACCTCCTTAACTAGACCCCCACAACTCAAGGATAGCAACGATGAAGTAGATATTGATAGCCTCTGAGAGGCAACCTTCTCCACCAAAAATAGTATGCCAGTTGCTGCTCCTATCAGGTACAACATTCTGAGCTTGGACTCTCAAATTAAAACGTAAGCATAAATGGAAGGACTCATGTTATGCTCCAAAAAATGGTACACAAGTAAGTGTTCTAGTCATTTACCAGCTCTTTAGCTAGAAACCCTTAATCTTAACGTCAGCAACAACTGAATGAAATTTGATGCCCTTTGAAAGGCAACAGTATTCTCAAAAATGGTACATTAGTTGCTGCTCCTATGAGACACACATCTTGAGATTGCTTCTTAATGTCTGAAGCAATGGAATGACTCATGATACCCTTTGTGGAGGCATCAGTCTTTAACAGAGGGTACACAAGTTAATTCTCTAATTAAAACCCACTAGCTAGTTGTCTAAATCTCAAGGATAGCAACAATGGAGTGGATTTTGATACCCTTTGAGAGGAAAAAGTATCCACAAAAATGTTACAAAGGTTGCTGCTCCTATCAGATACAATGTCCTAAACTAGGACCCTGAAATCTAAATGTCAGCAGCAATGGAATGACTGATGATACCCTTTGTGGAGGCACCAATCTGTAACAAACAGTACACAAGTTCATCCTCTAACTAATTAGAACCTCCTTAACTAGACCCCCAAAACGCAAGGATAGCAACGATGAAGTAGATATTGATAGCCTCTGAGAGGCAACCTTCTTCACCAAAAATAGTATGCCAGTTGCTGCTCCTATCAGGTACAATGTCCTAAACTAGGACCCTGAAATCTAAATGTCAGCAGCAATGGAACACAAGTTAATGCTCTACTTAATTAAAACCCACTAGCTAGTTGTCTAAATCTCAAGGATAGCAACAATGGAGTGGATTTTGATACCCTTTGAGAGGAAAAAGTATCCACAAAAATGTTACAAAGGTTGCTGCTCCTATCAGATACAATGTCCTAAACTAGGACCCTGAAATCTAAATGTCAGCAGCAATGGAACACAAGTTAATGCTCTACTTAATTAAAACCCACTAGCTAGTTGTCTAAATCTCAAGGATAGCAACAATGGAGTGGATTTTGATACCCTTTGAGAGGAAAAAGTATCCACAAAAATGTTACAAAGGTTGCTGCTCTATCAGATACAATGTCCTAAACTAGGACCCTGAAATCTAAATGTCAGCAGCAATGGAATGACTGATGATACCCTTTGTGGAGGCACCAATCTCTAACAAACAGTACACAAGTTCATGCTCTAACTAATTAGAACCTCCTTAACTAGACCCCCAAAACTCAAGGATAGCAACAATGGAGTAGATATTGATAGCCTCTGAGAGGCAACCTTCTCCACCAAAAATAGTATGCCAGTTGCTGCTCCTATCAGGTACAACATTCTGAGCATGGACTCTCAAATTAAAACGTAAGCATCAATGGAAGGACTCATGTCATGCTCCAAAAAATGGTACACAAGTAAGTGTTCTAGTCATTTACCAGCTCTTTAGCTAGAAACCCTTAATCTTAACATCAGCAACAACTGAATGAAACTTGATGCCCTTTGAAAGGCAACAGTATTCTCAAAAATGGTACATTAGTTGCTGCTCCTATGAGACACACATCATGAGATTGCTTCTTAATGTCTGAAGCAATGGAATGACTCATGATACCCTTTGTGGAGGCATCAGTCTTTAACAGAGGGTACACAAGTTAATTATCTAATTAAAACCCACTAGCTAGTTGTCGAAATCTCAAGGATAGCAACAATGGAGTGGATTTTGATACCCTTTGAGAGGAAAAAGTATCCACAAAAATGTTACAAAGGTTGCTGCTCCTATCAGATACAATGTCCTAAACTAGGACCCTGAAATCTAAATGTCAGCAGCAATGGAACACAAGTTAATGCTCTACTTAATTAAAACCCACTAGCTAGTTGTCTAAATCTCAAGGATAGCAACAATGGAGTGGATTTTGATACCCTTTGAGAGGAAAAAGTATCCACAAAAATGTTACAAAGGTTGCTGCTCCTATCAGATACAATGTCCTAAACTAGGACCCTGAAATCTAAATGTCAGCAGCAATGGAATGACTGATGATACCCATTGTGGATGCACCAATCTCTAATAAACAGTACACAAGTTCATCCTCTAACTTATTAGAACCTCCTTAACTAGACCCCCAAAACTCAAGGATAGCAACGATGAAGTAGATATTGATAGCCTCTGAGAGGCAACCTTCTCCACCAAAAATAGTATGCCAGTTGCTGCTCCTATCAGGTACAACATTCTGAGCATGGACTCTCAAATTAAAACGTAAGCATCAATGGAAGGACTCATGTCATGCTCCAAAAAATGGTACACAAGTAAGTGTTCTAGTCATTTACCAGCTCTTTAGCTAGAAACCCTTAATCTTAACATCAGCAACAACTGAATGAAACTTGATGCCCTTTAAAAGGCAACAGTATTCTCAAAAATGGTACAGTAGTTGCTGCTCCTATGAGACACACATCTTGAGATTGCTTCTTAATGTCAGAAGCAATGGAATGACTCATGATACCCTTTGTGGAGGCATCAGTCTTTAACATAGGGTACACAAGTTAATGCTCTAATTAAAACCCACTAGCTAGTTGTCGAAATCTCAAGGATAGCAACAATGGAGTGGATTTTGATACCCTTTGAGAGGAAAAAGTATCCACAAAAATGTTACAAAGGTTGCTGCTCCTATCAGATACAATGTCCTAAACTAGGACCCTGAAATCTAAATGTCAGCAGCAATGGAACACAAGTTAATGCTCTACTTAATTAAAACCCACTAGCTAGTTGTCTAAATCTCAAGGATAGCAACAATGGAGTGGATTTTGATACCCTTTGAGAGGAAAAAGTATCCACAAAAATGTTACAAAGGTTGCTGCTCCTATCAGATACAATGTCCTAAACTAGGACCCTGAAATCTAAATGTCAGCAGCAATGGAATGACTGATGATACCCTTTGTGGAGGCACCAATCTCTAACAAACAGTACACAAGTTCATCCTCTAACTAATTAGAACCTCCTTAACTAGACCCCCAAAACTCAAGGATAGCAACGATGAAGTAGATATTGATAGCCTCTGAGAGGCAACCTTCTCCACCAAAAATAGTATGCCAGTTGCTGCTCCTATCAGGTACAACATTCTGAGCTTGGACTCTCAAATTAAAACGTAAGCATAAATGGAAGGACTCATGTCATGCTCCAAAAAATGGTACACAAGTAAGTGTTCTAGTCATTTACCAGCTCTTTAGCTAGAAACCCTTAATCTTAACGTCAGCAACAACTGAATGAAACTTGATGCCCTTTGAAAGGCAACAGTATTCTCAAAAATGATACATTAGTTGCTGCTCCTATGAGACACACATCTTGAGATTGCTTCTTAATGTCTGAAGCAATGGAATGACTCATGATACCCTTTGTGGAGGCATCAGTCTTTAATATAGGGTACACAAGTTAATTCTCTAATTAAAACCCACTAGGCTAGTTGTCTAAATCTCAAGGATAGCAACAATGGAGTGGATTTTGATACCCTTTGAGAGGAAAAAGTATCCACAAAAATGTTACAAAGGTTGCTGCTCCTATCAGATACAATGTCCTGAACTAGGACCCTGAAATCTAAATGTCAGCAGCAATGGAACACAAGTTAATGCTCTACTTAATTAAAACCCACTAGCTAGTTGTCTAAATCTCAAGGATAGCAACAATGGAGTGGATTTTGATACCCTTTGAGAGGAAAAAGTATCCACAAAAATGTTACAAAGGTTGCTGCTCCTATCAGATACAATGTCCTAAACTAGGACCCTGAAATCTAAATGTCAGCAGCAATGGAATGACTGATGATACCCTTTGTGGAGGCACCAATCTCTAACAAACAGTACACAAGTTCATCCTCTAACTAATTAGAACCTCCTTAACTAGACCCCCAAAACGCAAGGATAGCAACGATGAAGTAGATATTGATAGCCTCTGAGAGGCAACCTTCTCCACCAAAAATAGTATGCCAGTTGCTGCTCCTATCAGGTACAACATTCTGAGCTTGGACTCTCAAATTAAAACGTAAGCATAAATGGAAGGACTCATGTCATGCTCCAAAAAATGGTACACAAGTAAGTGTTCTAGTCATTTACCAGCTCTTTAGCTAGAAACCCTTAATCTTAACGTCAGCAACAACTGAATGAAACTTGATGCCCTTTGAAAGGCAACAGTATTCTCAAAAATGATACATTAGTTGCTGATCCTATGAGACACACATCTTGAGATTGCTTCTTAATGTCTGAAGCAATGGAATGACTCATGATACCCTTTGTGGAGGCATCAGTCTTTTTTAACATAGGGTACACAAGTTAATTCTCTAATTAAAACCCACTAGCTAGTTGTCTAAATCTCAAGGATAGCAACAATGGAGTGGATTTTGATACCCTTTGAGAGGAAAAAGTATCCACAAAAATGTTACAAAGGTTGCTGCTCCTATCAGATACAATGTCCTAAACTAGGACCCTGAAATCTAAATGTCAGCAGCAAAGGAACACAAGTTAATGCTCTAATTAATTAAAACCCACTAGCTAGTTGTCTAAATCTCAAGGATAGCAACAATGGAGTGGATTTTGATACCCTTTGAGAGGAAAAAGTATCCACAAAAATGTTACAAAGGTTGCTGCTCCTATCAGATACAACGTCCTAAACTAGGAACCTGAAATCTAAATGTCGGCAGCAATGGAACACAAGTTAATGCTCTACTTAATTAAAACCCACTAGCTAGTTGTCTAAATCTCAAGGATAGCAACAATGGAGTGGATTTTAATACCCTTTGAGAGGAAAAAGTATCCACAAAAATGTTACAAAGGTTGCTGCTCCTATCAGATACAACGTCCTAAACTAGGACCCTGAAATCTAAATGTCAGCAGCAATGGAACACAAGTTAATGCTCTAATTAATTAAAACCCACTAGCTGGTTGTCTAAATCTCAAGGATAGCAACAATGGAGTGGATTTTGATACCCTTTGAGAGGAAAAAGTATCCACAAAAATGTTACAAAGGTTGCTGCTCCTATCAGATACAATGTCCTAAACTAGGACCCTGAAATCTAAATGTCAGCAGCAATGGAACACAAGTTAATGCTCTACTTAATTAAAACCCACTAGCTAGTTGTCTAAATCTCAAGGATAGCAACAATGGTGTGGATTTTGATACCCTTTGAGAGGAAAAAGTATCCACAAAAATGTTACAAAGGTTGCTGCTCCTATCAGATACAATGTCCTAAACTAGGACCCTGAAATCTAAATGTCAGCAGCAATGGAACACAAGTTAATGCTCTAATTAATTAAAACCCACTAGCTAGTTGTCTAAATCTCAAGGATAGCAACAATGGAATGGATTTTGATACCCTTTGAGAGGAAAAAGTATCCACAAAAATGTTACAAAGGTTGCTGCTCCTATCATATACAACGTCCTAAACTAGGAACCTGAAATCTAAATGTCAGCAGCAATGGAACACATGTTAATGCTCTACTTTATTAAAACCCACTAGCTAGTTGTCTAAATCTCAAGGATAGCAACAATGGAGTGGATTTTGATACCCTTTGAGAGGAAAAAGTATCCACAAAAATGTTACAAAGGTTGCTGCTCCTATCAGATACAATGTCCTAAACTAGGACCCTGAAATCTAAATGTCAGCAGCAATGGAACACAAGTTAATGCTCTACTTAATTAAAACCCACTAGCTAGTTGTCTAAATCTCAAGGATAGCAACAATGGAGTGGATTTTGATACCCTTTGAGAGGAAAAAGTATCCACAAAAATGTTACAAAGGTTGCTGCTCCTATCAGATACAATGTCCTAAACTAGGACCCTGAAATCTAAATGTCAGCAGCAATGGAATGACTGATGATACCCTTTGTGGAGGCACCAATCTCTAACAAACAGTACACAAGTTCATCCTCTAACTAATTAGAACCTCCTTAACTAGACCCCCAAAACTCAAGGATAGCAACGATGAAGTAGATATTGATAGCCTCTGAGAGGCAACCTTCTCCACCAAAAATAGTATGCCAGTTGCTGCTCCTATCAGGTACAATGTCCTAAACTAGGACCCTGAAATCTAAATGTCAGCAGCAATGGAACACAAGTTAATGCTCTACTTAATTAAAACCCACTAGCTAGTTGTCTAAATCTCAAGGATAGCAACAATGGAGTGGATTTTGATACCCTTTGAGAGGAAAAAGTATCCACAAAAATGTTACAAAGGTTGCTGCTCCTATCAGATACAATGTCCTAAACTAGGACCCTGAAATCTAAATGTCAGCAGCAATGGAACACAAGTTAATGCTCTACTTAATTAAAACCCACTAGCTAGTTGTCTAAATCTCAAGGATAGCAACAATGGAGTGGATTTTGATACCCTTTGAGAGGAAAAAGTATCCACAAAAATGTTACAAAGGTTGCTGCTCCTATCAGATACAATGTCCTAAACTAGGACCCTGAAATCTAAATGTCAGCAGCAATGGAACACAAGT
This sequence comes from Spea bombifrons, assembly GCF_027358695.1. Lineage (NCBI taxonomy): Eukaryota > Metazoa > Chordata > Amphibia > Anura > Pelobatidae > Spea > Spea bombifrons. The sequence goes on from NC_071094.1 coordinate 12,766,372, forward strand.
TAATGCTCTACTTAATTAAAACCCACTAGCTAGTTATCTAAATCTCAAGGATAGCAACAATGGAGTGGATTTTGATACCCTTTGAGAGGAAAAAGTATCCACAAAAATGTTACAAAGGTTGCTGCTCCTATCAGATACAATGTCCTAAACTAGGACCCTGAAATCTAAATGTCAGCAGCAATGGAATGACTGATGATACCCTTTGTGGAGGCACCAATCTCTAACAAACAGTACACAAGTTCATCCTCTAACTAATTAGAACCTCCTTAACTAGACCCCCAAAACTCAAGGATAGCAACGATGAAGTAGATATTGATAGCCTCTGAGAGGCAACCTTCTCCACCAAAAATAGTATGCCAGTTGCTGCTCCTATCAGGTACAACATTCTGAGCTTGGACTCTCAAATTAAAACGTAAGCATCAATGGAAGGACTCATGTGATGCTCCAAAAAATGGTACACAAGTAAGTGTTCTAGTCATTTACCAGCTCTTTAGCTAGAAACCCTTAATCTTAACATCAGCAACAACTGAATGAAACTTGATGCCCTTTGAAAATGGTACAGCAGTTGCTGCTCCTATGAGACACACATCTTGAGATTGCTTCTTAATGTCTGAAGCAATGGAATGACTCATGATACCCTTTGTGGAGGCATCAGTCTTTAACATAGGGTACACAAGTTAATGCTCTAATTAAAACCCACTAGCTAGTTGTCTAAATCTCAAGGATAGCAACAATGGAGTGGATTTTGATACCCTTTGAGAGGAAAAAGTATCCACAAAAATGTTACAAAGGTTGCTGCTCCTATCAGATACAATGTCCTAAACTAGGACCCTGAAATCTAAATGTCAGCAGCAATGGAACACAAGTTAATGCTCTAATTAATTAAAACCCACTAGCTAGTTGTCGAAATCTCAAGGATAGCAACAATGGAGTAGATTTTGATACCCTTTGAGAGGAAAAAGTATCCACAAAAATGTTACAAAGGTTGCTGCTCCTATCAGATACAATGTCCTAAACTAGGACCCTGAAATCTAAATGTCAGCAGCAATGGAATGACTGATGATACCCTTTGTGGAGGCACCAATCTCTATACACAAGTTCATGCTCTAACTAATTAGAACCTCCTTAACTAGACCCCCAAAACTCAAGGATAGCAATGATGGAGTAGAAATTGATAGCCTCTGAGAGGCAGCCTTCTCCACCAAAAATAGTATGCCAGTTGCTGCTCCTATCAGGTACAACATTCTGAGCTTGGACTCTCAAATTAAAACGTAAGCATCAATGGAAGAACTCATGTCATGCTCCAAAAAATGGTACACAAGTAAGTGTTCTAGTCATTTACCAGCTCTTTAGCTAGAAACCCTTAATCTTAACATCAGCAACAACTGAATGAAACTTGATGCCCTTTGAAAGGCAACAGTATTCTCAAAAATGGTACAGTAGTTGCTGCTCCTATGAGACACACACCTTGAGATTGCTTCTTAATGTCAGAAGCAATGGAATGACTCATGATACCCTTTGTGGAGGCATCAGTCTTTAACATAGGGTACACAAGTTAATGCTCTAATTAAAACCCACTAGCTAGTTGTCGAAATCTCAAGGATAGCAACAATGGAGTGGATTTTGATACCCTTTGAGAGGAAAAAGTATCCACAAAAATGTTACAAAGGTTGCTGCTCCTATCAGATACAATGTCCTAAACTAGGACCCTGAAATCTAAATGTCAGCAGCAATGGAACACAAGTTAATGCTCTACTTAATTAAAACCCACTAGCTAGTTGTCTAAATCTCAAGGATAGCAACAATGGAGTGGATTTTGATACCCTTTTAGAGGAAAAAGTATCCACAAAAATGTTACAAAGGTTGCTGCTCCTATCAGATACAATGTCCTAAACTAGGACCCTGAAATCTAAATGTCAGCAGCAATGGAACACAAGTTAATGCTCTACTTAATTAAAACCCACTAGCTAGTTGTCTAAATCTCAAGGATAGCAACAATGGAGTGGATTTTGATACCCTTTGAGAGGAAAAAGTATCCACAAAAATGTTACAAAGGTTGCTGCTCCTATCAGATACAATGTCCTAAACTAGGACCCTGAAATCTAAATGTCAGCAGCAATGGAACACAAGTTAATGCTCTACTTAATTAAAACCCACTAGCTAGTTGTCTAAATCTCAAGGATAGCAACAATGGAGTGGATTTTGATACCCTTTGAGAGGAAAAAGTATCCACAAAAATGTTACAAAGGTTGCTGCTCCTATCAGATACAATGTCCTAAACTAGGACCCTGAAATCTAAATGTCAGCAGCAATGGAACACAAGTTAATGCTCTACTTAATTAAAACCCACTAGCTAGTTGTCTAAATCTCAAGGATAGCAACAATGGAGTGGATTTTGATACCCTTTGAGAGGAAAAAGTATCCACAAAAATGTTACAAAGGTTGCTGCTCCTATCAGATACAATGTCCTAAACTAGGACCCTGAAATCTAAATGTCAGCAGCAATGGAATGACTGATGATACCCTTTGTGGAGGCACCAATCTCTAACAAACAGTACACAAGTTCATCCTCTAACTAATTAGAACCTCCTTAACTAGACCCCCAAAACTCAAGGATAGCAACGATGAAGTAGATATTGATAGCCTCTGAGAGGCAACCTTCTCCACCAAAAATAGTATGCCAGTTGCTGCTCCTATCAGGTACAACATTCTGAGCTTGGACTCTCAAATTAAAACGTAAGCATCAATGGAAGGACTCATGTCATGCTCCAAAACATGGTACACAAGTAAGTGTTCTAGTCATTTACCAGCTCTTTAGCTAGAAACCCTTAATCTTAACATCAGCAACAACTGAATGAAACTTGATGCCCTTTGAAAGGCAACAGTATTCTCAAAAATGGTACATTAGTTGCTGCTCCTATGAAATAAAACACATCTTGAGATTGCTTCTTAATGTCTGAAGCAATGGAATGACTCATGATACCCTTTGTGGAGGCATCAGTCTTTAACAGAGGGTACACAAGTTAATGCTCTAATTAAAACCCACTAGCTAGTTGTCTAAATCTCAAGGATAGCAACAATGGAGTGGATTTTGATACCCTTTGAGAGGAAAAAGTATCCACAAAAATGTTACAAAGGTTGCTGCTCCTATCAGATACAATGTCCTAAACTAGGACCCTGAAATCTAAATGTCAGCAGCAATGGAATGACTGATGATACCCTTTGTGGAGGCACCAATCTCTAACAAACAGTACACAAGTTCATCCTCTAACTAATTAGAACCTCCTTAACTAGACCCCCAAAACGCAAGGATAGCAACGATGAAGTAGATATTGATAGCCTCTGAGAGGCAACCTTCTCCACCAAAAATAGTATGCCAGTTGCTGCTCCTATCAGGTACAATGTCCTAAACTAGGACCCTGAAATCTAAATGTCAGCAGCAATGGAACACAAGTTAATGCTCTACTTAATTAAAACCCACTAGCTAGTTGTCTAAATCTCAAGGATAGCAACAATGGAGTGGATTTTGATACCCTTTGAGAGGAAAAAGTATCCACAAAAATGTTACAAAGGTTGCTGCTCCTATCAGATACAATGTCCTAAACTAGGACCCTGAAATCTAAATGTCAGCAGCAATGGAACACAAGTTAATGCTCTACTTAATTAAAACCCACTAGCTAGTTGTCTAAATCTCAAGGATAGCAACAATGGAGTGGATTTTGATACCCTTTGAGAGGAAAAAGTATCCACAAAAATGTTACAAAGGTTGCTGCTCTATCAGATACAATGTCCTAAACTAGGACCCTGAAATCTAAATGTCAGCAGCAATGGAATGACTGATGATACCCTTTGTGGAGGCACCAATCTCTAACAAACAGTACACAAGTTCATGCTCTAACTAATTAGAACCTCCTTAACTAGACCCCCAAAACTCAAGGATAGCAACAATGGAGTAGATATTGATAGCCTCTGAGAGGCAACCTTCTCCACCAAAAATAGTATGCCAGTTGCTGCTCCTATCAGGTACAACATTCTGAGCTTGGACTCTCAAATTAAAACGTAAGCATCAATGGAAGAACTCATGTCATGCTCCAAAAAATGGTACACAAGTAAGTGTACTAGTCATTTACCAGCTCTTTAGCTAGAAACCCTTAATCTTAACATCAGCAACAACTGAATGAAACTTGATGCCCTTTGAAAGGCAACAGTATTCTCAAAAATGGTACAGTAGTTGCTGCTCCTATGAGACACACACCTTGAGATTGCTTCTTAATGTCAGAAGCAATGGAATGACTCATGATACCCTTTGTGGAGGCATCAGTCTTTAACATAGGGTACACAAGTTAATGCTCTAATTAAAACCCACTAGCTAGTTGTCGAAATCTCAAGGATAGCAACAATGGAGTGGATTTTGATACCCTTTGAGAGGAAAAAGTATCCACAAAAATGTTACAAAGGTTGCTGCTCCTATCAGATACAATGTCCTAAACTAGGACCCTGAATTCTAAATGTCAGCAGCAATGGAACACAAGTTAATGCTCTAATTAATTAAAACCCACTAGCTAGTTGTCTAAATCTCAAGGATAGCAACAATGGAGTGGATTTTGATACCTTTTGAGAGGAAAAAGTATCCACAAAAATGTTACAAAGGTTGCTGCTCCTATCAGATACAATGTCCTAAACTAGGACCCTGAAATCTAAATGTCAGCAGCAATGGAATGACTGATGATACCCTTTGTGGAGGCACCAATCTCTAACAAACAGTACACCAGTTCATCCTCTAACTAATTAGACCCCCAAAACTCAAAGATAGCAACGATGAAGTAGATATTGATAGCCTCTGAGAGGCAACCTTCTCCACCAAAAATAGTATGCCAGTTGCTGCTCCTATCAGGTACAACATTCTGAGCTTGGACTCTCAAATTAAAACGTAAGCATAAATGGAAGGACTCATGTCATGCTGCTAAAAATGGTACACAAGTAAGTGTTCTAGTCATTTACCAGCTCTTTAGCTAGAAACCCTTAATCTTAACATCAGCAACAACTGAATGAAACTTGATGCCCTTTGAAAGGCAACAGTATTCTCAAAAATGGTACAGTAGTTGCTGCTCCTATCAGATGAGACACACATCTTGAGATTGCTTCTTAATGTCAGAAGCAATGGAATGACTCATGATACCCTTTGTGGAGGCATCAGTCTTTAACATAGGGTACACAAGTTAATGCTCTAATTAAAACCCACTAGCTAGTTGTCGAAATCTCAAGGATAGCAACAATGGAGTGGATTTTGATACCCTTTGAGAGGAAAAAGTATCCACAAAAATGTTACAAAGGTTGCTGCTCCTATCAGATACAATGTCCTAAACTAGGACCCTGAAATCTAAATGTCAGCAGCAATGGAACACAAGTTAATGCTCTAATTAATTAAAACCCACTAGCTAGTTGTCGAAATCTCAAGGATAGCAACAATGGAGTGGATTTTGATACCCTTTGAGAGGAAAAAGTATCCACAAAAATGTTACAAAGGTTGCTGCTCCTATCAGATACAATGTCCTAAACTAGGACCCTGAAATCTAAATGTCAGCAGCAATGGAACACAAGTTAATGCTCTACTTAATTAAAACCCACTAGCTAGTTGTCTAAATCTCAAGGATAGCAACAATGGAGTGGATTTTGATACCCTTTGAGAGGAAAAAGTATCCACAAAAATGTTACAAAGGTTGCTGCTCCTATCAGATACAATGTCCTAAACTAGGACCCTGAAATCTAAATGTCAGCAGCAATGGAATGACTGATGATACCCATTGTGGAGGCACCAATCTCTAATAAACAGTACACAAGTTCATCCTCTAACTTATTAGAACCTCCTTAACTAGACCCCCAAAACTCAAGGATAGCAACGATGAAGTAGATATTGATAGCCTCTGAGAGGCAACCTTCTCCACCAAAAATAGTATGCCAGTTGCTGCTCCTATCAGGTACAACATTCTGAGCATGGACTCTCAAATTAAAACGTAAGCATCAATGGAAGGACTCATGTCATGCTCCAAAAAATGGTACACAAGTAAGTGTTCTAGTCATTTACCAGCTCTTTAGCTAGAAACCCTTAATCTTAACATCAGCAACAACTGAATGAAACTTGATGCCCTTTAAAAGGCAACAGTATTCTCAAAAATGGTACATTAGTTGCTGCTCCTATGAGACACACATCATGAGATTGCTTCTTAATGTCAGAAGCAATGGAATGACTCATGATACCCTTTGTGGAGGCATCAGTCTTTAACATAGGGTACACAAGTTAATGCTCTAATTAAAACCCACTAGCTAGTTGTCGAAATCTCAAGGATAGCAACAATGGAGTGGATTTTGATACCCTTTGAGAGGAAAAAGTATCCACAAAAATGTTACAAAGGTTGCTGCTCCTATCAGATACAATGTCCTAAACTAGGACCCTGAAATCTAAATGTCAGCAGCAATGGAACACAAGTTAATGCTCTACTTAATTAAAACCCACTAGCTAGTTGTCTAAATCTCAAGGATAGCAACAATGGAGTGGATTTTGATACCCTTTGAGAGGAAAAAGTATCCACAAAAATGTTACAAAGGTTGCTGCTCCTATCAGATACAATGTCCTAAACTAGGACCCTGAAATCTAAATGTCAGCAGCAATGGAATGACTGATGATACCCTTTGTGGAGGCACCAATCTCTAACAAACAGTACACAAGTTCATCCTCTAACTAATTAGAACCTCCTTAACTAGACCCCCAAAACTCAAGGATAGCAACGATGAAGTAGATATTGATAGCCTCTGAGAGGCAACCTTCTCCACCAAAAATAGTATGCCAGTTGCTGCTCCTATCAGGTACAACATTCTGAGCTTGGACTCTCAAATTAAAACGTAAGCATAAATGGAAGGACTCATGTCATGCTCCAAAAAATGGTACACAAGTAAGTGTTCTAGTCATTTACCAGCTCTTTAGCTAGAAACCCTTAATCTTAACGTCAGCAACAACTGAATGAAACTTGATGCCCTTTGAAAGGCAACAGTATTCTCAAAAATGATACATTAGTTGCTGCTCCTATGAGACACACATCTTGAGATTGCTTCTTAATGTCTGAAGCAATGGAATGACTCATGATACCCTTTGTGGAGGCATCAGTCTTTAATATAGGGTACACAAGTTAATTCTGTAATTAAAACCCACTAGGCTAGTTGTCTAAATCTCAAGGATAGCAACAATGGAGTGGATTTTGATACCCTTTGAGAGGAAAAAGTATCCACAAAAATGTTACAAAGGTTGCTGCTCCTATCAGATACAATGTCCTGAACTAGGACCCTGAAATCTAAATGTCAGCAGCAATGGAACACAAGTTAATGCTCTACTTAATTAAAACCCACTAGCTAGTTGTCTAAATCTCAAGGATAGCAACAATGGAGTGGATTTTGATACCCTTTGAGAGGAAAAAGTATCCACAAAAATGTTACAAAGGTTGCTGCTCCTATCAGATACAATGTCCTAAACTAGGACCCTGAAATCTAAATGTCAGCAGCAATGGAATGACTGATGATACCCTTTGTGGATGCACCAATCTCTAACAAACAGTACACAAGTTCATCCTCTAACTAATTAGAACCTCCTTAACTAGACCCCCAAAACGCAAGGATAGCAACGATGAAGTAGATATTGATAGCCTCTGAGAGGCAACCTTCTCCACCAAAAATAGTATGCCAGTTGCTGCTCCTATCAGGTACAACATTCTGAGCTTGGACTCTCAAATTAAAACGTAAGCATAAATGGAAGGACTCATGTCATGCTCCAAAAAATGGTACACAAGTAAGTGTTCTAGTCATTTACCAGCTCTTTAGCTAGAAACCCTTAATCTTAACGTCAGCAACAACTGAATGAAACTTGATGCCCTTTGAAAGGCAACAGTATTCTCAAAAATGATACATTAGTTGCTGATCCTATGAGACACACATCTTGAGATTGCTTCTTAATGTCTGAAGCAATGGAATGACTCATGATACCCTTTGTGGAGGCATCAGTCTTTTTTAACATAGGGTACACAAGTTAATTCTCTAATTAAAACCCACTAGCTAGTTGTCTAAATCTCAAGGATAGCAACAATGGAGTGGATTTTGATACCCTTTGAGAGGAAAAAGTATCCACAAAAATGTTACAAAGGTTGCTGCTCCTATCAGATACAATGTCCTAAACTAGGACCCTGAAATCTAAATGTCAGCAGCAAAGGAACACAAGTTAATGCTCTAATTAATTAAAACCCACTAGCTAGTTGTCTAAATCTCAAGGATAGCAACAATGGAGTGGATTTTGATACCCTTTGAGAGGAAAAAGTATCCACAAAAATGTTACAAAGGTTGCTGCTCCTATCAGATACAACGTCCTAAACTAGGAACCTGAAATCTAAATGTCGGCAGCAATGGAACACAAGTTAATGCTCTACTTAATTAAAACCCACTAGCTAGTTGTCTAAATCTCAAGGATAGCAACAATGGAGTGGATTTTAATACCCTTTGAGAGGAAAAAGTATCCACAAAAATGTTACAAAGGTTGCTGCTCCTATCAGATACAACGTCCTAAACTAGGACCCTGAAATCTAAATGTCAGCAGCAATGGAACACAAGTTAATGCTCTAATTAATTAAAACCCACTAGCTGGTTGTCTAAATCTCAAGGATAGCAACAATGGAGTGGATTTTGATACCCTTTGAGAGGAAAAAGTATCCACAAAAATGTTACAAAGGTTGCTGCTCCTATCAGATACAATGTTCTAAACTAGGACCCTGAAATCTAAATGTCAGCAGCAATGGAACACAGGTTAATGCTCTACTTAATTAAAACCCACTAGCTAGTTGTCTAAATCTCAAGGATAGCAACAATGGTGTGGATTTTGATACCCTTTGAGAGGAAAAAGTATCCACAAAAATGTTACAAAGGTTGCTGCTCCTATCATATACAACATCCTAAACTAGGAACCTGAAATCTAAATGTCAGCAGCAATGGAACACATGTTAATGCTCTACTTTATTAAAACCCACTAGCTAGTTGTCTAAATCTCAAGGATAGCAACAATGGAGTGGATTTTGATACCCTTTGAGAGGAAAAAGTATCCACAAAAATGTTACAAAGGTTGCTGCTCCTATCAGATACAATGTCCTAAACTAGGACCCTGAAATCTAAATGTCAGCAGCAATGGAACACAAGTTAATGCTCTACTTAATTAAAACCCACTAGCTAGTTGTCTAAATCTCAAGGATAGCAACAATGGAGTGGATTTTGATACCCTTTGAGAGGAAAAAGTATCCACAAAAATGTTACAAAGGTTGCTGCTCCTATCAGATACAATGTCCTAAACTAGGACCCTGAAATCTAAATGTCAGCAGCAATGGAATGACTGATGATACCCTTTGTGGAGGCACCAATCTCTAACAAACAGTACACAAGTTCATCCTCTAACTAATTAGAACCTCCTTAACTAGACCCCCAAAACTCAAGGATAGCAACGATGAAGTAGATATTGATAGCCTCTGAGAGGCAACCTTCTCCACCAAAAATAGTATGCCAGTTGCTGCTCCTATCAGGTACAATGTCCTAAACTAGGACCCTGAAATCTAAATGTCAGCAGCAATGGAACAAAAGTTAATGCTCTACTTAATTAAAACCCACTAGCTAGTTGTCTAAATCTCAAGGATAGCAACAATGGAGTGGATTTTGATACCCTTTGAGAGGAAAATGTATCCACAAAAATGTTACAAAGGTTGCTGCTCCTATCAGATACAATGTCCTAAAGTAGGACCCTGAAATCTAAATGTCAGCAGCAATGGAACACAAGTTAATGCTCTACTTAATTAAAACCCACTAGCTAGTTGTCTAAATCTCAAGGATAGCAACAATGGAGTGGATTTTGATACCCTTTGAGAGGAAAAAGTATCCACAAAAATGTTACAAAGGTTGCTGCTCCTATCAGATACAACGTCCTAAACTAGGACCCTGAAATCTAAATGTCAGCAGCAATGGAACACAAGTTAATGCTCTACTTAATTAAAACCCACTAGCTAGTTATCTAAATCTCAAGGATAACAACAATGGAGTGGATTTTGATACCCTTTGAGAGGAAAAAGTATCCACAAAAATGTTACAAAGGTTGCTGCTCCTATCAGATACAATGTCCTAAACTAGGACCCTGAAATCTAAATGTCAGCAGCAATGGAATGACTGATGATACCCTTTGTGGAGGCACCAATCTCTAACAAACAGTACACAAGTTCATCCTCTAACTAATTAGAACCTCCTTAACTAGACCCCCAAAACTCAAGGATAGCAACGATGAAGTAGATATTGATAGCCTCTGAGAGGCAACCTTCTCCACCAAAAATAGTATGCCAGTTGCTGCTCCTATCAGGTACAACATTCTGAGCTTGGACTCTCAAATTAAAACGTAAGCATCAATGGAAGGACTCATGTGATGCTCCAAAAAATGGTACACAAGTAAGTGTTCTAGTCATTTACCAGCTCTTTAGCTAGAAACCCTTAATCTTAACATCAGCAACAACTGAATGAAACTTGATGCCCTTTGAAAATGGTACAGCAGTTGCTGCTCCTATGAGACACACATCTTGAGATTGCTTCTTAATGTCTGAAGCAATGGAATGACTCATGATACCCTTTGTGGAGGCATCAGTCTTTAACATAGGGTACACAAGTTAATGCTCTAATTAAAACCCACTAGGCTAGTTGTCTAAATCTCAAGGATAGCAACAATGGAGTGGATTTTGATACCCTTTGAGAGGAAAAAGTATCCACAAAAATGTTACAAAGGTTGCTGCTCCTATCAGATACAATGTCCTAAACTAGGACCCTGAAATCTAAATGTCAGCAGCAATGGAACACAAGTTAATGCTCTAATTAATTAAAACCCACTAGCTAGTTGTCGAAATCTCAAGGATAGCAACAATGGAGTAGATTTTGATACCCTTTGAGAGGAAAAAGTATCCACAAAAATGTTACAAAGGTTGCTGCTCCTATCAGATACAATGTCCTAAACTAGGACCCTGAAATCTAAATGTCAGCAGCAATGGAATGACTGATGATACCCTTTGTGGAGGCACCAATCTCTATACACAAGTTCATGCTCTAACTAATTAGAACCTCCTTAACTAGACCCCCAAAACTCAAGGATAGCAATGATGGAGTAGAAATTGATAGCCTCTGAGAGGCAGCCTTCTCCACCAAAAATAGTATGCCAGTTGCTGCTCCTATCAGGTACAACATTCTGAGCTTGGACTCTCAAATTAAAACGTAAGCATAAATGGAAGGACTCATGTCATGCTCCAAAAATGGTACACAAGTAAGTGTTTTAGTCATTTACCAGCTCTTTAGCTAGAAACCCTTAATCTTAACATCAGCAACAACTGAATGAAACTTGATGCCCTTTGAAAGGCAACAGTATTCTCAAAAATGGTACAGTAGTTGCTGCTCCTATGAGACACACATCTTGAGATTGCTTCTTAATGTCAGAAGCAATGGAATGACTCATGATACCCTTTGTGGAGGCATCAGTCTTTAACATAGGGTACACAAGTTAAGGCTCTAATTAATTAAAACCCATTGGCTAGTTGTCTAAATCTCAAGGATAGCAACAATGGAGTGGATTTTGATACCCTTTGAGAGGAAAAAGTATCCACAAAAATGTTACAAAGGTTGCTGCTCCTATCAGATACAATGTCCTAAACTAGGACCCTGAAATCTAAATGTCAGCAGCAATGGAACACAAGTTAATGCTCTACTTAATTAAAACCCACTAGCTAGTTGTCTAAATCTCAAGGATAGCAACAATGGAGTGGATTTTGATACCCTTTGAGAGGAAAAAGTATCCACAAAAATGTTACAAAGGTTGCTGCTCCTATCAGATACAATGTCCTAAACTAGGACCCTGAAATCTAAATGTCAGCAGCAATGGAACACAAGTTAATGCTCTACTTAATTAAAACCCACTAGCTAGTTGTCTAAATCTCAAGGATAGCAACAATGGAGTGGATTTTGATACCCTTTGAGAGGAAAAAGTATCCACAAAAATGTTACAAAGGTTGCTGCTCCTATCAGATACAATGTCCTAAACTAGGACCCTGAAATCTAAATGTCAGCAGCAATGGAATGACTGATGATACCCTTTGTGGAGGCACCAATCTCTAACAAACAGTACACAAGTTCATCCTCTAACTAATTAGAACCTCCTTAACTAGACCCCCAAAACTCAAGGATAGCAACGATGAAGTAGATATTGATAGCCTCTGAGAGGCAACCTTCTCCACCAAAAATAGTATGCCAGTTGCTGCTCCTATCAGGTACAATGTCCTAAACTAGGACCCTGAAATCTAAATGTCAGCAGCAATGGAACACAAGTTAATGCTCTACTTAATTAAAACCCACTAGCTAGTTGTCTAAATCTCAAGGATAGCAACAATGGAGTGGATTTTGATACCCTTTGAGAGGAAAAAGTATCCACAAAAATGTTACAAAGGTTGCTGCTCCTATCAGATACAATGTCCTAAACTAGGACCCTGAAATCTAAATGTCAGCAGCAATGGAATGACTGATGATACCCTTTGTGGAGGCACCAATCTCTAACAAACAGTACACAAGTTCATCCTCTAACTAATTAGAACCTTCTTAACTAGACCCCCACAACTCAAGGATAGCAACGATGAAGTAGATATTGATAGCCTCTGAGAGGCAACCTTCTCCACCAAAAATAGTATGCCAGTTGCTGCTCCTATCAGGTACAACATTCTGAGCTTGGACTCTCAAATTAAAACGTAAGCATAAATGGAAGGACTCATGTTTTGCTCCAAAAAATGGTACACAAGTAAGTGTTCTAGTCATTTACCAGCTCTTTAGCTAGAAACCCTTAATCTTAACGTCAGCAACAACTGAATGAAACTTGATGCCCTTTGAAAGGCAACAGTATTCTCAAAAATGGTACATTAGTTGCTGCTCCTATGAGACACACATCTTGAGATTGCTTCTTAATGTCTGAAGCAATGGAATGACTCATGATACCCTTTGTGGAGGCATCAGTCTTTAACAGAGGGTACACAAGTTAATTCTCTAATTAAAACCCACTAGCTAGTTGTCTAAATCTCAAGGATAGCAACAATGGAGTGGATTTTGATACCCTTTGAGAGGAAAAAGTATCCACAAAAATGTTACAAAGGTTGCTGCTCGATCAGATACAATGTCCTAAACTAGGACCCTGAAATCTAAATGTCAGCAGCAATGGAACACAAGTTAATGCTCTACTTAATTAAAACCCACTAGCTAGTTGTCTAAATCTCAAGGATAGCAACAATGGAGTGGATTTTGATACCCTTTGAGAGGAAAAAGTATCCACAAAAATGTTACAAAGGTTGCTGCTCCTATCAGATACAATGTCCTAAACTAGGACCCTGAAATCTAAATGTCAGCAGCAATGGAACACAAGTTAATGCTCTACTTAATTAAAACCCACTAGCTAGTTGTCTAAATCTCAAGGATAGCAACAATGGAGTGGATTTGGATACCCTTTGAGAGGAAAAAGTATCCACAAAAATGTTACAAAGGTTGCTGCTCCTATCAGATACAATGTCCTAAACTAGGACCCTGAAATCTAAATGTCAGCAGCAATGGAATGACTGATGATACCCTTTGTGGAGGCACCAATCTCTAACAAACAGTACACAAGTTCATCCTCTAACTAATTAGAACCTCCTTAACTAGACCCCCACAACTCAAGGATAGCAACGATGAAGTAGATATTGATAGCCTCTGAGAGGCAACCTTCTCCACCAAAAATAGTATGCCAGTTGCTGCTCCTATCAGGTACAACATTCTGAGCTTGGACTCTCAAATTAAAACGTAAGCATAAATGGAAGGACTCATGTTATGCTCCAAAAAATGGTACACAAGTAAGTGTTCTAGTCATTTACCAGCTCTTTAGCTAGAAACCCTTAATCTTAACGTCAGCAACAACTGAATGAAACTTGATGCCCTTTGAAAGGCAACAGTATTCTCAAAAATGGTACATTAGTTGCTGCTCCTATGAGACACACATCTTGAGATTGCTTCTTAATGTCTGAAGCAATGGAATGACTCATGATACCCTTTGTGGAGGCATCAGTCTTTAACAGAGGGTACACAAGTTAATTCTCTAATTAAAACCCACTAGCTAGTTGTCTAAATCTCAAGGATAGCAACAATGGAGTGGATTTTGATACCCTTTGAGAGGAAAAAGTATCCACAAAAATGTTACAAAGGTTGCTGCTCCTATCAGATACAACGTCCTAAACTAGGACCCTGAAATCTAAATGTCAGCAGCAATGGAACACAAGTTAATGCTCTAATTAATTAAAACCCGCTAGCTAGTTGTCTAAATCTCAAGGATAGCAACAATGGAGTGGATTTTGATACCCTTTGAGAGGAAAAAGTATCCACAAAAATGTTACAAAGGTTGCTGCTCCTATCAGATACAATGTCCTAAACTAGGACCCTGAAATCTAAATGTCAGCAGCAATGGAACACAAGTTAATGCTCTAATTAATTAAAACCCGCTAGCTAGTTGTCTAAATCTCAAGGAAAAAGTATCCACAAAAATGTTACAAAGGTTGCTGCTCTATCAGATACAATGTCCTAAACTAGGACCCTGAAATCTAAATGTCAGCAGCAATGGAACACAAGTTAATGCTCTACTTAATTAAAACCCACTAGCTAGTTGTCTAAATCTCAAGGATAGCAACAATGGAGTGGATTTTGATACCCTTTGAGAGGAAAAAGTATCCACAAAAATGTTACAAAGGTTGCTGCTCCTATCAGATACAATGTCCTAAACTAGGACCCTGAAATCTAAATGTCAGCAGCAATGGAACACAAGTTAATGCTCTACTTAATTAAAACCCACTAGCTAGTTGTCTAAATCTCAAGGATAGCAACAATGGAGTGGATTTTGATACCCTTTGAGAGGAAAAAGTATCCACAAAAATGTTACAAAGGTTGCTGCTCCTATCAGATACAATGTCCTAAACTAGGACCCTGAAATCTAAATGTCAGCAGCAATGGAATGACTGATGATACCCTTTGTGGAGGCACCAATCTCTAACAAACAGTACACAAGTTCATCCTCTAACTAATTAGAACCTCCTTAACTAGACCCCCACAACTCAAGGATAGCAACGATGAAGTAGATATTGATAGCCTCTGAGAGGCAACCTTCTCCACCAAAAATAGTATGCCAGTTGCTGCTCCTATCAGGTACAACATTCTGAGCTTGGACTCTCAAATTAAAACGTAAGCATAAATGGAAGGACTCATGTTATGCTCCAAAAAATGGTACACAAGTAAGTGTTCTAGTCATTTACCAGCTCTTTAGCTAGAAACCCTTAATCTTAACGTCAGCAACAACTGAATGAAACTTGATGCCCTTTGAAAGGCAACAGTATTCTCAAAAATGGTACATTAGTTGCTGCTCCTATGAGACACACATCTTGAGATTGCTTCTTAATGTCTGAAGCAATGGAATGACTCATGATACCCTTTGTGGAGGCATCAGTCTTTAACAGAGGGTACACAAGTTAATTCTCTAATTAAAACCCACTAGCTAGTTGTCTAAATCTCAAGGATAGCAACAATGGAGTGGATTTTGATACCCTTTGAGAGGAAAAAGTATCCACAAAAATGTTACAAAGGTTGCTGCTCTATCAGATACAATGTCCTAAACTAGGACCCTGAAATCTAAATGTCAGCAGCAATGGAACACAAGTTAATGCTCTACTTAATTAAAACCCACTAGCTAGTTGTCTAAATCTCAAGGATAGCAACAATGGAGTGGATTTTGATACCCTTTGAGAGGAAAAAGTATCCACAAAAATGTTACAAAGGTTGCTGCTCCTATCAGATACAATGTCCTAAACTAGGACCCTGAAATCTAAATGTCAGCAGCAATGGAACACAAGTTAATGCTCTACTTAATTAAAACCCACTAGCTAGTTGTCTAAATCTCAAGGATAGCAACAATGGAGTGGATTTTGATACCCTTTGAGAGGAAAAAGTATCCACAAAAATGTTACAAAGGTTGCTGCTCCTATCCGATACAATGTCCTAAACTAGGACCCTGAAATCTAAATGTCAGCAGCAATGGAATAACTGATGATACCCTTTGTGGAGGCACCAATCTCTAACAAACAGTACACAAGTTCATCCTCTAACTAATTAGAACCTCCTTAACTAGACCCCCACAACTCAAGGATAGCAACGATGAAGTAGATATTGATAGCCTCTGAGAGGCAACCTTCTCCACCAAAAATAGTATGCCAGTTGCTGCTCCTATCAGGTACAACATTCTGAGCTTGGACTCTCAAATTAAAACGTAAGCATAAATGGAAGGACTCATGTTATGCTCCAAAAAATGGTACACAAGTAAGTGTTCTAGTCATTTACCAGCTCTTTAGCTAGAAACCCTTAATCTCAACGTCAGCAACAACTGAATGAAACTTGATGCCCTTTGAAAGGCAACAGTATTCTCAAAAATGGTACATTAGTTGCTGCTCCTATGAGACACACATCTTGAGATTGCTTCTTAATGTCTGAAGCAATGGAATGACTCATGATACCCTTTGTGGAGGCATCAGTCTTTAACAGAGGGTACACAAGTTAATTCTCTAATTAAAACCCACTAGCTAGTTGTCTAAATCTCAAGGATAGCAACAATGGAGTGGATTTTGATACCCTTTGAGAGGAAAAAGTATCCACAAAAATGTTACAAAGGTTGCTGCTCTATCAGATACAATGTCCTAAACTAGGACCCTGAAATCTAAATGTCAGCAGCAATGGAACACAAGTTAATGCTCTACTTAATTAAAACCCACTAGCTAGTTGTCTAAATCTCAAGGATAGCAACAATGGAGTGGATTTTGATACCCTTTGAGAGGAAAAAGTATCCACAAAAATGTTACAAAGGTTGCTGCTCCTATCAGATACAATGTCCTAAACTAGGACCCTGAAATCTAAATGTCAGCAGCAATGGAACACAAGTTAATGCTCTACTTAATTAAAACCCACTAGCTAGTTGTCTAAATCTCAAGGATAGCAACAATGGAGTGGATTTTGATACCCTTTGAGAGGAAAAAGTATCCACAAAAATGTTACAAAGGCTGCTGCTCCTATCAGATACAATGTCCTAAACTAGGACCCTGAAATCTAAATGTCAGCAGCAATGGAATGACTGATGATACCCTTTGTGGAGGCACCAATCTCTAACAAACAGTACACAAGTTCATCCTCTAACTAATTAGAACCTCCTTAACTAGACCCCCACAACTCAAGGATAGCAACGATGAAGTAGATATTGATAGCCTCTGAGAGGCAACCTTCTCCACCAAAAATAGTATGCCAGTTGCTGCTCCTATCAGGTACAACATTCTGAGCTTGGACTCTCAAATTAAAACGTAAGCATAAATGGAAGGACTCATGTTATGCTCCAAAAAATGGTACACAAGTAAGTGTTCTAGTCATTTACCAGCTCTTTAGCTAGAAACCCTTAATCTTAACGTCAGCAACAACTGAATGAAACTTGATGCCCTTTGAAAGGCAACAGTATTCTCAAAAATGGTACATTAGTTGCTGCTCCTATGAGACACACATCTTGAGATTGCTTCTTAATGTCTGAAGCAATGGAATGACTCATGATACCCTTTGTGGAGGCATCAGTCTTTAACAGAGGGTACACAAGTTAATTCTCTAATTAAAACCCACTAGCTAGTTGTCTAAATCTCAAGGATAGCAACAATGGAGTGGATTTTGATACCCTTTGAGAGGAAAAAGTATCCACAAAAATGTTACAAAGGTTGCTGCTCCTATCAGATACAACGTCCTAAACTAGGACCCTGAAATCTAAATGTCAGCAGCAATGGAACACAAGTTAATGCTCTAATTAATTAAAACCCGCTAGCTAGTTGTCTAAATCTCAAGGATAGCAACAATGGAGTGGATTTTGATACCCTTTGAGAGGAAAAAGTATCCACAAAAATGTTACAAAGGTTGCTGCTCCTATCAGATACAACGTCCTAAACTAGGACCCTGAAATCTAAATGTCAGCAGCAATGGAACACAAGTTAATGCTCTCCTTAATTAAAACCCACTAGCTAGTTGTCTAAATCTCAAGGATAGCAACAATGGAGTGGATTTTCATACCCTTTGAGAGGAAAAAGTATCCACAAAAATGTTACAAAGGTTGCTGCTCCTATCAGATACAATGTCCTAAACTAGGACCCTGAAATCTAAATGTCAACAGCAATGGAACACAAGTTAATGCTCTACTTAATTAAAACCCACTAGCTAGTTGTCTAAATCTCAAGGATAGCAACAATGGAGTGGATTTTGATACCCTTTGAGAGGAAAAAGTATCCACAAAAATGTTACAAAGGTTGCTGCTCCTATCAGATACAATGTCCTAAACTAGGACCCTGAAATCTAAATGTCAGCAGCAATGGAACACAAGTTAATGCTCTACTTAATTAAAACCCACTAGCTAGTTGTCTAAATCTCAAGGATAGCAACAATGGAGTGGATTTTGATACCCTTTGAGAGGAAAAAGTATCCACAAAAATGTTACAAAGGTTGCTGCTCCTATCAGATACAATGTCCTAAACTAGGACCCTGAAATCTAAATGTCAGCAGCAATGGAACACAAGTTAATGCTCTAATTAATTAAAACCCGCTAGCTAGTTGTCTAAATCTCAAGGAAAAAGTATCCACAAAAATGTTACAAAGGTTGCTGCTCTATCAGATACAATGTCCTAAACTAGGACCCTGAAATCTAAATGTCAGCAGCAATGGAACACAAGTTAATGCTCTACTTAATTAAAACCCACTAGCTAGTTGTCTAAATCTCAAGGATAGCAACAATGGAGTGGATTTTGATACCCTTTGAGAGGAAAAAGTATCCACAAAAATGTTACAAAGGTTGCTGCTCCTATCAGATACAATGTCCTAAACTAGGACCCTGAAATCTAAATGTCAGCAGCAATGGAACACAACTTAATGCTCTACTTAATTAAAACCCACTAGCTAGTTGTCTAAATCTCAAGGATAGCAACAATGGAGTGGATTTTGATACCCTTTGAGAGGAAAAAGTATCCACAAAAATGTTACAAAGGTTGCTGCTCCTATCAGATACAATGTCCTAAACTAGGACCCTGAAATCTAAATGTCAGCAGCAATGGAATGACTGATGATACCCTTTGTGGAGGCACCAATCTCTAACAAACAGTACACAAGTTCATCCTCTAACTAATTAGAACCTCCTTAACTAGACCCCCACAACTCAAGGATAGCAACGATGAAGTAGATATTGATAGCCTCTGAGAGGCAACCTTCTCCACCAAAAATAGTATGCCAGTTGCTGCTCCTATCAGGTACAACATTCTGAGCTTGGACTCTCAAATTAAAACGTAAGCATAAATGGAAGGACTCATGTTATGCTCCAAAAAATGGTACACAAGTAAGTGTTCTAGTCATTTACCAGCTCTTTAGCTAGAAACCCTTAATCTTAACGTCAGCAACAACTGAATGAAACTTGATGCCCTTTGAAAGGCAACAGTATTCTCAAAAATGGTACATTAGTTGCTGCTCCTATGAGACACACATCTTGAGATTGCTTCTTAATGTCTGAAGCAATGGAATGACTCATGATACCCTTTGTGGAGGCATCAGTCTTTAACAGAGGGTACACAAGTTAATTCTCTAATTAAAACCCACTAGCTAGTTGTCTAAATCTCAAGGATAGCAACAATGGAGTGGATTTTGATACCCTTTGAGAGGAAAAAGTATCCACAAAAATGTTACAAAGGTTGCTGCTCTATCAGATACAATGTCCTAAACTAGGACCCTGAAATCTAAATGTCAGCAGCAATGGAACACAAGTTAATGCTCTACTTAATTAAAACCCACTAGCTAGTTGTCTAAATCTCAAGGATAGCAACAATGGAGTGGATTTTGATACCCTTTGAGAGGAAAAAGTATCCACAAAAATGTTACAAAGGTTGCTGCTCCTATCAGATACAATGTCCTAAACTAGGACCCTGAAATCTAAATGTCAGCAGCAATGGAATGACTGATGATACCCTTTGTGGAGGCACCAATCTCTAACAAACAGTACACAAGTTCATCCTCTAACTAATTAGAACCTCCTTAACTAGACCCCCAAAACTCAAGGATAGCAACGATGAAGTAGATATTGATAGCCTCTGAGAGGCAACCTTCTCCACCAAAAATAGTATGCCAGTTGCTGCTCCTATCAGGTACAATGTCCTAAACTAGGACCCTGAAATCTAAATGTCAGCAGCAATGGAACACAAGTTAATGCTCTACTTAATTAAAACCCACTAGCTAGTTGTCTAAATCTCAAGGATAGCAACAATGGAGTGGATTTTGATACCCTTTGAGAGGAAAAAGTATCCACAAAAATGTTACAAAGGTTGCTGCTCCTATCAGATACAATGTCCTAAACTAGGACCCTGAAATCTAAATGTCAGCAGCAATGGAATGACTGATGATACCCTTTGTGGAGGCACCAATCTCTAACAAACAGTACACAAGTTCATCCTCTAACTAATTAGAACCTTCTTAAATAGACCCCCACAACTCAAGGATAGCAACGATGAAGTAGATATTGATAGCCTCTGAGAGGCAACCTTCTCCACCAAAAATAGTATGCCAGTTGCTGCTCCTATCAGGTACAACATTCTGAGCTTGGACTCTCAAATTAAAACGTAAGCATAAATGGAAGGACTCATGTTATGCTCCAAAAAATGGTACACAAGTAAGTGTTCTAGTCATTTACCAGCTCTTTAGCTAGAAACCCTTAATCTTAACGTCAGCAACAACTGAATGAAACTTGATGCCCTTTGAAAGGCAACAGTATTCTCAAAAATGGTACATTAGTTGCTGCTCCTATGAGACACACATCTTGAGATTGCTTCTTAATGTCTGAAGCAATGGAATGACTCATGATACCCTTTGTGGAGGCATCAGTCTTTAACAGAGGGTACACAAGTTAATTCTCTAATTAAAACCCACTAGCTAGTTGTCTAAATCTCAAGGATAGCAACAATGGAGTGGATTTTGATACCCTTTGAGAGGAAAAAGTATCCACAAAAATGTTACAAAGGTTGCTGCTCGATCAGATACAATGTCCTAAACTAGGACCCTGAAATCTAAATGTCAGCAGCAATGGAACACAAGTTAATGCTCTACTTAATTAAAACCCACTAGCTAGTTGTCTAAATCTCAAGGATAGCAACAATGGAGTGGATTTTGATACCCTTTGAGAGGAAAAAGTATCCACAAAAATGTTACAAAGGTTGCTGCTCCTATCAGATACAATGTCCTAAACTAGGACCCTGAAATCTAAATGTCAGCAGCAATGGAACACAAGTTAATGCTCTACTTAATTAAAACCCACTAGCTAGTTGTCTAAATCTCAAGGATAGCAACAATGGAGTGGATTTGGATACCCTTTGAGAGGAAAAAGTATCCACAAAAATGTTACAAAGGTTGCTGCTCCTATCAGATACAATGTCCTAAACTAGGACCCTGAAATCTAAATGTCAGCAGCAATGGAATGACTGATGATACCCTTTGTGGAGGCACCAATCTCTAACAAACAGTACACAAGTTCATCCTCTAACTAATTAGAACCTCCTTAACTAGACCCCCACAACTCAAGGATAGCAACGATGAAGTAGATATTGATAGCCTCTGAGAGGCAACCTTCTCCACCAAAAATAGTATGCCAGTTGCTGCTCCTATCAGGTACAACATTCTGAGCTTGGACTCTCAAATTAAAACGTAAGCATAAATGGAAGGACTCATGTTATGCTCCAAAAAATGGTACACAAGTAAGTGTTCTAGTCATTTACCAGCTCTTTAGCTAGAAACCCTTAATCTTAACGTCAGCAACAACTGAATGAAACTTGATGCCCTTTGAAAGGCAACAGTATTCTCAAAAATGGTACATTAGTTGCTGCTCCTATGAGACACACATCTTGAGATTGCTTCTTAATGTCTGAAGCAATGGAATGACTCATGATACCCTTTGTGGAGGCATCAGTCTTTAACAGAGGGTACACAAGTTAATTCTCTAATTAAAACCCACTAGCTAGTTGTCTAAATCTCAAGGATAGCAACAATGGAGTGGATTTTGATACCCTTTGAGAGGAAAAAGTATCCACAAAAATGTTACAAAGGTTGCTGCTCCTATCAGATACAACGTCCTAAACTAGGACCCTGAAATCTAAATGTCAGCAGCAATGGAACACAAGTTAATGCTCTAATTAATTAAAACCCGCTAGCTAGTTGTCTAAATCTCAAGGATAGCAACAATGGAGTGGATTTTGATACCCTTTGAGAGGAAAAAGTATCCACAAAAATGTTACAAAGGTTGCTGCTCCTATCAGATACAATGTCCTAAACTAGGACCCTGAAATCTAAATGTCAGCAGCAATGGAACACAAGTTAATGCTCTACTTAATTAAAACCCACTAGCTAGTTGTCTAAATCTCAAGGATAGCAACAATGGAGTGGATTTTGATACCCTTTGAGAAGAAAAAGTATCCACAAAAATGTTACAAAGGTTGCTGCTCCTA
This sequence comes from Spea bombifrons, assembly GCF_027358695.1. NCBI lineage: Eukaryota > Metazoa > Chordata > Amphibia > Anura > Pelobatidae > Spea > Spea bombifrons. The sequence continues at coordinate 12,789,069 of NC_071094.1, forward strand.
TCAGATACAATGTCCTAAACTAGGACCCTGAAATCTAAATGTCAGCAGCAATGGAACACAAGTTAATGCTCTAATTAATTAAAACCCGCTAGCTAGTTGTCTAAATCTCAAGGAAAAAGTATCCACAAAAATGTTACAAAGGTTGCTGCTCTATCAGATACAATGTCCTAAACTAGGACCCTGAAATCTAAATGTCAGCAGCAATGGAACACAAGTTAATGCTCTACTTAATTAAAACCCACTAGCTAGTTGTCTAAATCTCAAGGATAGCAACAATGGAGTGGATTTTGATACCCTTTGAGAGGAAAAAGTATCCACAAAAATGTTACAAAGGTTGCTGCTCCTATCAGATACAATGTCCTAAACTAGGACCCTGAAATCTAAATGTCAGCAGCAATGGAACACAACTTAATGCTCTACTTAATTAAAACCCACTAGCTAGTTGTCTAAATCTCAAGGATAGCAACAATGGAGTGGATTTTGATACCCTTTGAGAGGAAAAAGTATCCACAAAAATGTTACAAAGGTTGCTGCTCCTATCAGATACAATGTCCTAAACTAGGACCCTGAAATCTAAATGTCAGCAGCAATGGAATGACTGATGATACCCTTTGTGGAGGCACCAATCTCTAACAAACAGTACACAAGTTCATCCTCTAACTAATTAGAACCTCCTTAACTAGACCCCCACAACTCAAGGATAGCAACGATGAAGTAGATATTGATAGCCTCTGAGAGGCAACCTTCTCCACCAAAAATAGTATGCCAGTTGCTGCTCCTATCAGGTACAACATTCTGAGCTTGGACTCTCAAATTAAAACGTAAGCATAAATGGAAGGACTCATGTTATGCTCCAAAAAATGGTACACAAGTAAGTGTTCTAGTCATTTACCAGCTCTTTAGCTAGAAACCCTTAATCTTAACGTCAGCAACAACTGAATGAAACTTGATGCCCTTTGAAAGGCAACAGTATTCTCAAAAATGGTACATTAGTTGCTGCTCCTATGAGACACACATCTTGAGATTGCTTCTTAATGTCTGAAGCAATGGAATGACTCATGATACCCTTTGTGGAGGCATCAGTCTTTAACAGAGGGTACACAAGTTAATTCTCTAATTAAAACCCACTAGCTAGTTGTCTAAATCTCAAGGATAGCAACAATGGAGTGGATTTTGATACCCTTTGAGAGGAAAAAGTATCCACAAAAATGTTACAAAGGTTGCTGCTCTATCAGATACAATGTCCTAAACTAGGACCCTGAAATCTAAATGTCAGCAGCAATGGAACACAAGTTAATGCTCTACTTAATTAAAACCCACTAGCTAGTTGTCTAAATCTCAAGGATAGCAACAATGGAGTGGATTTTGATACCCTTTGAGAGGAAAAAGTATCCACAAAAATGTTACAAAGGTTGCTGCTCCTATCAGATACAATGTCCTAAACTAGGACCCTGAAATCTAAATGTCAGCAGCAATGGAACACAAGTTAATGCTCTACTTAATTAAAACCCACTAGCTAGTTGTCTAAATCTCAAGGATAGCAACAATGGAGTGGATTTTGATACCCTTTGAGAGGAAAAAGTATCCACAAAAATGTTACAAAGGTTGCTGCTCCTATCCGATACAATGTCCTAAACTAGGACCCTGAAATCTAAATGTCAGCAGCAATGGAATAACTGATGATACCCTTTGTGGAGGCACCAATCTCTAACAAACAGTACACAAGTTCATCCTCTAACTAATTAGAACCTCCTTAACTAGACCCCCACAACTCAAGGATAGCAACGATGAAGTAGATATTGATAGCCTCTGAGAGGCAACCTTCTCCACCAAAAATAGTATGCCAGTTGCTGCTCCTATCAGGTACAACATTCTGAGCTTGGACTCTCAAATTAAAACGTAAGCATAAATGGAAGGACTCATGTTATGCTCCAAAAAATGGTACACAAGTAAGTGTTCTAGTCATTTACCAGCTCTTTAGCTAGAAACCCTTAATCTCAACGTCAGCAACAACTGAATGAAACTTGATGCCCTTTGAAAGGCAACAGTATTCTCAAAAATGGTACATTAGTTGCTGCTCCTATGAGACACACATCTTGAGATTGCTTCTTAATGTCTGAAGCAATGGAATGACTCATGATACCCTTTGTGGAGGCATCAGTCTTTAACAGAGGGTACACAAGTTAATTCTCTAATTAAAACCCACTAGCTAGTTGTCTAAATCTCAAGGATAGCAACAATGGAGTGGATTTTGATACCCTTTGAGAGGAAAAAGTATCCACAAAAATGTTACAAAGGTTGCTGCTCTATCAGATACAATGTCCTAAACTAGGACCCTGAAATCTAAATGTCAGCAGCAATGGAACACAAGTTAATGCTCTACTTAATTAAAACCCACTAGCTAGTTGTCTAAATCTCAAGGATAGCAACAATGGAGTGGATTTTGATACCCTTTGAGAGGAAAAAGTATCCACAAAAATGTTACAAAGGTTGCTGCTCCTATCAGATACAATGTCCTAAACTAGGACCCTGAAATCTAAATGTCAGCAGCAATGGAACACAAGTTAATGCTCTACTTAATTAAAACCCACTAGCTAGTTGTCTAAATCTCAAGGATAGCAACAATGGAGTGGATTTTGATACCCTTTGAGAGGAAAAAGTATCCACAAAAATGTTACAAAGGTTGCTGCTCCTATCAGATACAATGTCCTAAACTAGGACCCTGAAATCTAAATGTCAGCAGCAATGGAATGACTGATGATACCCTTTGTGGAGGCACCAATCTCTAACAAACAGTACACAAGTTCATCCTCTAACTAATTAGAACCTCCTTAACTAGACCCCCACAACTCAAGGATAGCAACGATGAAGTAGATATTGATAGCCTCTGAGAGGCAACCTTCTCCACCAAAAATAGTATGCCAGTTGCTGCTCCTATCAGGTACAACATTCTGAGCTTGGACTCTCAAATTAAAACGTAAGCATAAATGGAAGGACTCATGTTATGCTCCAAAAAATGGTACACAAGTAAGTGTTCTAGTCATTTACCAGCTCTTTAGCTAGAAACCCTTAATCTTAACGTCAGCAACAACTGAATGAAACTTGATGCCCTTTGAAAGGCAACAGTATTCTCAAAAATGGTACATTAGTTGCTGCTCCTATGAGACACACATCTTGAGATTGCTTCTTAATGTCTGAAGCAATGGAATGACTCATGATACCCTTTGTGGAGGCATCAGTCTTTAACAGAGGGTACACAAGTTAATTCTCTAATTAAAACCCACTAGCTAGTTGTCTAAATCTCAAGGATAGCAACAATGGAGTGGATTTTGATACCCTTTGAGAGGAAAAAGTATCCACAAAAATGTTACAAAGGTTGCTGCTCTATCAGATACAATGTCCTAAACTAGGACCCTGAAATCTAAATGTCAGCAGCAATGGAACACAAGTTAATGCTCTACTTAATTAAAACCCACTAGCTAGTTGTCTAAATCTCAAGGATAGCAACAATGGAGTGGATTTTGATACCCTTTGAGAGGAAAAAGTATCCACAAAAATGTTACAAAGGTTGCTGCTCCTATCAGATACAATGTCCTAAACTAGGACCCTGAAATCTAAATGTCAGCAGCAATGGAACACAAGTTAATGCTCTACTTAATTAAAACCCACTAGCTAGTTGTCTAAATCTCAAGGATAGCAACAATGGAGTGGATTTTGATACCCTTTGAGAGGAAAAAGTATCCACAAAAATGTTACAAAGGTTGCTGCTCCTATCCGATACAATGTCCTAAACTAGGACCCTGAAATCTAAATGTCAGCAGCAATGGAATAACTGATGATACCCTTTGTGGAGGCACCAATCTCTAACAAACAGTACACAAGTTCATCCTCTAACTAATTAGAACCTCCTTAACTAGACCCCCACAACTCAAGGATAGCAACGATGAAGTAGATATTGATAGCCTCTGAGAGGCAACCTTCTCCACCAAAAATAGTATGCCAGTTGCTGCTCCTATCAGGTACAACATTCTGAGCTTGGACTCTCAAATTAAAACGTAAGCATAAATGGAAGGACTCATGTTATGCTCCAAAAAATGGTACACAAGTAAGTGTTCTAGTCATTTACCAGCTCTTTAGCTAGAAACCCTTAATCTCAACGTCAGCAACAACTGAATGAAACTTGATGCCCTTTGAAAGGCAACAGTATTCTCAAAAATGGTACATTAGTTGCTGCTCCTATGAGACACACATCTTGAGATTGCTTCTTAATGTCTGAAGCAATGGAATGACTCATGATACCCTTTGTGGAGGCATCAGTCTTTAACAGAGGGTACACAAGTTAATTCTCTAATTAAAACCCACTAGCTAGTTGTCTAAATCTCAAGGATAGCAACAATGGAGTGGATTTTGATACCCTTTGAGAGGAAAAAGTATCCACAAAAATGTTACAAAGGTTGCTGCTCTATCAGATACAATGTCCTAAACTAGGACCCTGAAATCTAAATGTCAGCAGCAATGGAACACAAGTTAATGCTCTACTTAATTAAAACCCACTAGCTAGTTGTCTAAATCTCAAGGATAGCAACAATGGAGTGGATTTTGATACCCTTTGAGAGGAAAAAGTATCCACAAAAATGTTACAAAGGTTGCTGCTCCTATCAGATACAATGTCCTAAACTAGGACCCTGAAATCTAAATGTCAGCAGCAATGGAACACAAGTTAATGCTCTACTTAATTAAAACCCACTAGCTAGTTGTCTAAATCTCAAGGATAGCAACAATGGAGTGGATTTTGATACCCTTTGAGAGGAAAAAGTATCCACAAAAATGTTACAAAGGTTGCTGCTCCTATCAGATACAATGTCCTAAACTAGGACCCTGAAATCTAAATGTCAGCAGCAATGGAATGACTGATGATACCCTTTGTGGAGGCACCAATCTCTAACAAACAGTACACAAGTTCATCCTCTAACTAATTAGAACCTCCTTAACTAGACCCCCACAACTCAAGGATAGCAACGATGAAGTAGATATTGATAGCCTCTGAGAGGCAACCTTCTCCACCAAAAATAGTATGCCAGTTGCTGCTCCTATCAGGTACAACATTCTGAGCTTGGACTCTCAAATTAAAACGTAAGCATAAATGGAAGGACTCATGTTATGCTCCAAAAAATGGTACACAAGTAAGTGTTCTAGTCATTTACCAGCTCTTTAGCTAGAAACCCTTAATCTTAACGTCAGCAACAACTGAATGAAACTTGATGCCCTTTGAAAGGCAACAGTATTCTCAAAAATGGTACATTAGTTGCTGCTCCTATGAGACACACATCTTGAGATTGCTTCTTAATGTCTGAAGCAATGGAATGACTCATGATACCCTTTGTGGAGGCATCAGTCTTTAACAGAGGGTACACAAGTTAATTCTCTAATTAAAACCCACTAGCTAGTTGTCTAAATCTCAAGGATAGCAACAATGGAGTGGATTTTGATACCCTTTGAGAGGAAAAAGTATCCACAAAAATGTTACAAAGGTTGCTGCTCCTATCAGATACAACGTCCTAAACTAGGACCCTGAAATCTAAATGTCAGCAGCAATGGAACACAAGTTAATGCTCTAATTAATTAAAACCCGCTAGCTAGTTGTCTAAATCTCAAGGATAGCAACAATGGAGTGGATTTTGATACCCTTTGAGAGGAAAAAGTATCCACAAAAATGTTACAAAGGTTGCTGCTCCTATCAGATACAACGTCCTAAACTAGGACCCTGAAATCTAAATGTCAGCAGCAATGGAACACAAGTTAATGCTCTCCTTAATTAAAACCCACTAGCTAGTTGTCTAAATCTCAAGGATAGCAACAATGGAGTGGATTTTGATACCCTTTGAGAGGAAAAAGTATCCACAAAAATGTTACAAAGGTTGCTGCTCCTATCAGATACAATGTCCTAAACTAGGACCCTGAAATCTAAATGTCAACAGCAATGGAACACAAGTTAATGCTCTACTTAATTAAAACCCACTAGCTAGTTGTCTAAATCTCAAGGATAGCAACAATGGAGTGGATTTTGATACCCTTTGAGAGGAAAAAGTATCCACAAAAATGTTACAAAGGTTGCTGCTCCTATCAGATACAATGTCCTAAACTAGGACCCTGAAATCTAAATGTCAGCAGCAATGGAACACAAGTTAATGCTCTACTTAATTAAAACCCACTAGCTAGTTGTCTAAATCTCAAGGATAGCAACAATGGAGTGGATTTTGATACCCTTTGAGAGGAAAAAGTATCCACAAAAATGTTACAAAGGTTGCTGCTCCTATCAGATACAATGTCCTAAACTAGGACCCTGAAATCTAAATGTCAGCAGCAATGGAACACAAGTTAATGCTCTAATTAATTAAAACCCGCTAGCTAGTTGTCTAAATCTCAAGGAAAAAGTATCCACAAAAATGTTACAAAGGTTGCTGCTCTATCAGATACAATGTCCTAAACTAGGACCCTGAAATCTAAATGTCAGCAGCAATGGAACACAAGTTAATGCTCTACTTAATTAAAACCCACTAGCTAGTTGTCTAAATCTCAAGGATAGCAACAATGGAGTGGATTTTGATACCCTTTGAGAGGAAAAAGTATCCACAAAAATGTTACAAAGGTTGCTGCTCCTATCAGATACAATGTCCTAAACTAGGACCCTGAAATCTAAATGTCAGCAGCAATGGAACACAACTTAATGCTCTACTTAATTAAAACCCACTAGCTAGTTGTCTAAATCTCAAGGATAGCAACAATGGAGTGGATTTTGATACCCTTTGAGAGGAAAAAGTATCCACAAAAATGTTACAAAGGTTGCTGCTCCTATCAGATACAATGTCCTAAACTAGGACCCTGAAATCTAAATGTCAGCAGCAATGGAATGACTGATGATACCCTTTGTGGAGGCACCAATCTCTAACAAACAGTACACAAGTTCATCCTCTAACTAATTAGAACCTCCTTAACTAGACCCCCACAACTCAAGGATAGCAACGATGAAGTAGATATTGATAGCCTCTGAGAGGCAACCTTCTCCACCAAAAATAGTATGCCAGTTGCTGCTCCTATCAGGTACAACATTCTGAGCTTGGACTCTCAAATTAAAACGTAAGCATAAATGGAAGGACTCATGTTATGCTCCAAAAAATGGTACACAAGTAAGTGTTCTAGTCATTTACCAGCTCTTTAGCTAGAAACCCTTAATCTTAACGTCAGCAACAACTGAATGAAACTTGATGCCCTTTGAAAGGCAACAGTATTCTCAAAAATGGTACATTAGTTGCTGCTCCTATGAGACACACATCTTGAGATTGCTTCTTAATGTCTGAAGCAATGGAATGACTCATGATACCCTTTGTGGAGGCATCAGTCTTTAACAGAGGGTACACAAGTTAATTCTCTAATTAAAACCCACTAGCTAGTTGTCTAAATCTCAAGGATAGCAACAATGGAGTGGATTTTGATACCCTTTGAGAGGAAAAAGTATCCACAAAAATGTTACAAAGGTTGCTGCTCTATCAGATACAATGTCCTAAACTAGGACCCTGAAATCTAAATGTCAGCAGCAATGGAACACAAGTTAATGCTCTACTTAATTAAAACCCACTAGCTAGTTGTCTAAATCTCAAGGATAGCAACAATGGAGTGGATTTTGATACCCTTTGAGAGGAAAAAGTATCCACAAAAATGTTACAAAGGTTGCTGCTCCTATCAGATACAATGTCCTAAACTAGGACCCTGAAATCTAAATGTCAGCAGCAATGGAACACAAGTTAATGCTCTACTTAATTAAAACCCACTAGCTAGTTGTCTAAATCTCAAGGATAGCAACAATGGAGTGGATTTTGATACCCTTTGAGAGGAAAAAGTATCCACAAAAATGTTACAAAGGTTGCTGCTCCTATCCGATACAATGTCCTAAACTAGGACCCTGAAATCTAAATGTCAGCAGCAATGGAATAACTGATGATACCCTTTGTGGAGGCACCAATCTCTAACAAACAGTACACAAGTTCATCCTCTAACTAATTAGAACCTCCTTAACTAGACCCCCACAACTCAAGGATAGCAACGATGAAGTAGATATTGATAGCCTCTGAGAGGCAACCTTCTCCACCAAAAATAGTATGCCAGTTGCTGCTCCTATCAGGTACAACATTCTGAGCTTGGACTCTCAAATTAAAACGTAAGCATAAATGGAAGGACTCATGTTATGCTCCAAAAAATGGTACACAAGTAAGTGTTCTAGTCATTTACCAGCTCTTTAGCTAGAAACCCTTAATCTCAACGTCAGCAACAACTGAATGAAACTTGATGCCCTTTGAAAGGCAACAGTATTCTCAAAAATGGTACATTAGTTGCTGCTCCTATGAGACACACATCTTGAGATTGCTTCTTAATGTCTGAAGCAATGGAATGACTCATGATACCCTTTGTGGAGGCATCAGTCTTTAACAGAGGGTACACAAGTTAATTCTCTAATTAAAACCCACTAGCTAGTTGTCTAAATCTCAAGGATAGCAACAATGGAGTGGATTTTGATACCCTTTGAGAGGAAAAAGTATCCACAAAAATGTTACAAAGGTTGCTGCTCTATCAGATACAATGTCCTAAACTAGGACCCTGAAATCTAAATGTCAGCAGCAATGGAACACAAGTTAATGCTCTACTTAATTAAAACCCACTAGCTAGTTGTCTAAATCTCAAGGATAGCAACAATGGAGTGGATTTTGATACCCTTTGAGAGGAAAAAGTATCCACAAAAATGTTACAAAGGTTGCTGCTCCTATCAGATACAATGTCCTAAACTAGGACCCTGAAATCTAAATGTCAGCAGCAATGGAACACAAGTTAATGCTCTACTTAATTAAAACCCACTAGCTAGTTGTCTAAATCTCAAGGATAGCAACAATGGAGTGGATTTTGATACCCTTTGAGAGGAAAAAGTATCCACAAAAATGTTACAAAGGTTGCTGCTCCTATCAGATACAATGTCCTAAACTAGGACCCTGAAATCTAAATGTCAGCAGCAATGGAATGACTGATGATACCCTTTGTGGAGGCACCAATCTCTAACAAACAGTACACAAGTTCATCCTCTAACTAATTAGAACCTCCTTAACTAGACCCCCACAACTCAAGGATAGCAACGATGAAGTAGATATTGATAGCCTCTGAGAGGCAACCTTCTCCACCAAAAATAGTATGCCAGTTGCTGCTCCTATCAGGTACAACATTCTGAGCTTGGACTCTCAAATTAAAACGTAAGCATAAATGGAAGGACTCATGTTATGCTCCAAAAAATGGTACACAAGTAAGTGTTCTAGTCATTTACCAGCTCTTTAGCTAGAAACCCTTAATCTTAACATCAGCAACAACTGAATGAAACTTGATGCCCTTTGAAAGGCAACAGTATTCTCAAAAATGGTACATTAGTTGCTGCTCCTATGAGACACACATCTTGAGATTGCTTCTTAATGTCTGAAGCAATGGAATGACTCATGATACCCTTTGTGGAGGCATCAGTCTTTAACAGAGGGTACACAAGTTAATTCTCTAATTAAAACCCACTAGCTAGTTGTCTAAATCTCAAGGATAGCAACAATGGAGTGGATTTTGATACCCTTTGAGAGGAAAAAGTATCCACAAAAATGTTACAAAGGTTGCTGCTCCTATCAGATACAACGTCCTAAACTAGGACCGTGAAATCTAAATGTCAGCAGCAATGGAACACAAGTTAATGCTCTAATTAATTAAAACCCGCTAGCTAGTTGTCTAAATCTCAAGGATAGCAACAATGGAGTGGATTTTGATACCCTTTGAGAGGAAAAAGTATCCACAAAAATGTTACAAAGGTTGCTGCTCCTATCAGATACAACGTCCTAAACTAGGACCCTGAAATCTAAATGTCAGCAGCAATGGAACACAAGTTAATGCTCTCCTTAATTAAAACCCACTAGCTAGTTGTCTAAATCTCAAGGATAGCAACAATGGAGTGGATTTTGATACCCTTTGAGAGGAAAAAGTATCCACAAAAATGTTACAAAGGTTGCTGCTCCTATCAGATACAATGTCCTAAACTAGGACCCTGAAATCTAAATGTCAACAGCAATGGAACACAAGTTAATGCTCTACTTAATTAAAACCCACTAGCTAGTTGTCTAAATCTCAAGGATAGCAACAATGGAGTGGATTTTGATACCCTTTGAGAGGAAAAAGTATCCACAAAAATGTTACAAAGGTTGCTGCTCCTATCAGATACAATGTCCTAAACTAGGACCCTGAAATCTAAATGTCAGCAGCAATGGAACACAAGTTAATGCTCTACTTAATTAAAACCCACTAGCTAGTTGTCTAAATCTCAAGGATAGCAACAATGGAGTGGATTTTGATACCCTTTGAGAGGAAAAAGTATCCACAAAAATGTTACAAAGGTTGCTGCTCCTATCAGATACAATGTCCTAAACTAGGACCCTGAAATCTAAATGTCAGCAGCAATGGAATGACTGATGATACCCTTTGTGGAGGCACCAATCTCTAACAAACAGTACACAAGTTCATCCTTTAACTAATTAGAACCTCCTTAACTAGACCCCCAAAACTCAAGGATAGCAACGATGAAGTAGATATTGATAGCCTCTGAGAGGCAACCTTCTCCACCAAAAATAGTATGCCAGTTGCTGCTCCTATCAGGTACAACATTCTGAGCTTGGACTCTCAAATTAAAACGTAAGCATCAATGGAAGGACTCATGTCATGCTCCAAAAATGGTACACAAGTAAGTGTTCTAGTCATTTACCAGCTCTTTAGCTAGAAACCCTTAATCTTAACATCAGCAACAACTGAATGAAACTTGATGCCCTTTGAAAGGCAACAGTATTCTCAAAAATGGTACATCAGTTGCTGCTCCTATGAGACACACATCTTGAGATTGCTTCTTAATGTCTGAAGCAATGGAATGACTCATGATACCCTTTGTGTAGGCATCAGTCTTTAATAGAGGGTACACAAGTTAATTCTCTAATTAAAACCCACTAGCTAGTTGTCTAAATCTCAAGGATAGCAACAATGGAGTGGATTTTGATACCCTTTGAGAGGAAAAAGTATCCACAAAAATGTTACAAAGGTTGCTGCTCCTATCAGATACAATGTCCTAAACTAGGACCCTGAAATCTAAATGTCAGCAGCAATGGAACACAAGTTAATGCTCTACTTAATTAAAACCCACTAGCTAGTTGTCTAAATCTCAAGGATAGCAACAATGGAGTGGATTTTGATACCCTTTGAGAGGAAAAAGTATCCACAAAAATGTTACAAAGGTTGCTGCTCCTATCAGATACAATGTCCTAAACTAGGACCCTGAAATCTAAATGTCAGCAGCAATGGAACACAAGTTAATGCTCTACTTAATTAAAACCCACTAGCTAGTTGTCTAAATCTCAAGGATAGCAACAATGGAGTGGATTTTGATACCCTTTGAAAGGAAAAAGTATCCACAAAAATGTTACAAAGGTTGCTGCTCCTATCAGATACAATGTCCTAAACTAGGACCCTGAAATCTAAATGTCAGCAGCAATGGAATGACTGATGATACCCTTTGTGGAGGCACCAATCTCTAACAAACAGTACACAACTTCATACTCTAAGTAATTAGAACCTCCTTAACTAGACCCCCAAAACTCAAGGATAGCAACGATGGAGTAGATATTGATAGCCTCTGAGAGGCAACCTTCTCCACCAAAAATAGTATGCCAGTTGCTGCTTGTATCAGGTACAACATTCTGAGCTTGGACTCTCAAATTAAAACGTAAGCATAAATGGAAGGACTCATGTCATGCTCCAAAAAATGGTACACAAGTAAGTGTTTAGTCATTTACCAGCTCTTTAGCTAGAAACCCTTAATCTTAACATCAGCAACAAGTGAATGAAACTTGATGCCCTTTGAAAGGCAACAGTATTCTCAAAAATGGTACATTAGTTGCTGCTCCTATGAGACACACATCTTTAGATTGCTTCTTAATGTCAGAAGCAATGGAATGACTCATGATACCCTTTGTGGAGGCATCAGTCTTTAACATAGGGTACACAAGTTAATGCTCTAATTAAAACCCACTAGCTGGTTGTCTAAATCTCAAGGATAGCAACAATGGAGTGGATTTTGATACCCTTTGAGAGGAAAAAGTATCCACAAAAATGTTACAAAGGTTGCTGCTCCTATCAGATACAATGTCCTAAACTAGGACCCTGAAATCTAAATGTCAGCAGCAATGGAAGACAAGTTAATGCTCTAATTAATTAAAACCCACTATCTAGTTGTCTAAATCTCAAGGATAGCAACAATGGAGTGGATTTTGATACCCTTTGAGAGGAAAAAGTATCCACAAAAATGTTACAAAGGTTGCTGCTCCTATCAGATACAATGTCTTAAACTAGGACCCTGAAATCTAAATGTCAGCAGCAATGGAACACAAGTTAATGCTCTAATTAATTAAAACCCACTGGCTAGTTGTCTAAATCTCAAGGATAGCAACAATGGAGTGGATTTTGATACTCTTTGAGAGGAAAAAGTATCCACAAAAATGTTACAAAGGTTGCTGCTCCTATCAGATACAATGTCCTAAACTAGGACCCTGAAATCTAAATGTCAGCAGCAATGGAATGACTGATGATACCCTTTGTGGAGGCACCAATCTCTAACAAACAGTACACAAGTTCATCCTCTAACTAATTAGAACCTCCTTAACTAGACCCTCAAAACTCAAGGATAGCAACGATGAAGTAGATATTGATAGCCTCTGAGAGGCAACCTTCTCCACCAAAAATAGTATGCCAGTTGCTGCTCCTATCAGGTATAACATTCTGACCTTGGACTCTCAAATTAAAACGTAAGCATAAATGGAAGGACTCATGTCATGCTCCAAAAAATGGTACACAAGTAAGTCTTCTAGTCATTTACCAGCTCTTTAGCTAGAAACCCTTAATCTTAACGTCAGCAACAACTGAATGAAACTTGATGCCCTTTGAAAGGCAACAGTATTCTCAAAAATGGTACATTAGTTGCTGCTCCTATGAGACACACATCTTGAGATTGCTACTTAATGTCTGAAGCAATGGAATGACTCATGATACCCTTTGTGTAGGCATCAGTCTTTAATACAGGGTACACAAGTTAATTCTCTAATTAAAACCCAATAGCTAGTTGTCTAAATCTCAAGGATAGCAACAATGGAGTGGATTTTGATACCCTTTGAGAGGAAAAAGTATCCACAAAAATGTTACAAAGGTTGCTGCTCCTATCAGATACAATGTCCTAAACTAGGACCCTGAAATCTAAATGTCAGCAGCAATGGAACACAAGTTAATGCTCTACTTAATTAAAACCCACTAGCTAGTTGTCTAAATCTCAAGGATAGCAACAATGGAGTGGATTTTGATACCCTTTGAGAGGAAAAAGTATCCACAAAAATGTTACAAAGGTTGCTGCTCCTATCAGATACAATGTCCTAAACTAGGACCCTGAAATCTAAATGTCAGCAGCAATGGAACACAAGTTAATGCTCTACTTAATTAAAACCCACTAGCTAGTTGTCTAAATCTCAAGGATAGCAACAATGGAGTGGATTTTGATACCCTTTGAAAGGAAAAAGTATCCACAAAAATGTTACAAAGGTTGCTGCTCCTATCAGATACAATGTCCTAAACTAGGACCCTGAAATCTAAATGTCAGCAGCAATGGAATGACTGATGATACCCTTTGTGGAGGCACCAATCTCTAACAAACAGTACACAACTTCATACTCTAAGTAATTAGAACCTCCTTAACTAGACCCCCAAAACTCAAGGATAGCAACGATGGAGTAGATATTGATAGCCTCTGAGAGGCAACCTTCTCCACCAAAAATAGTATGCCAGTTGCTGCTTGTATCAGGTACAACATTCTGAGCTTGGACTCTCAAATTAAAACGTAAGCACAAATGGAAGGACTCATGTCATGCTCCAAAAAATGGTACACAAGTAAGTGTTTAGTCATTTACCAGCTCTTTAGCTAGAAACCCTTAATCTTAACATCAGCAACAAGTGAATGAAACTTGATGCCCTTTGAAAGGCAACAGTATTCTCAAAAATGGTACATTAGTTGCTGCTCCTATGAGACACACATCTTTAGATTGCTTCTTAATGTCAGAAGCAATGGAATGACTCATGATACCCTTTGTGGAGGCATCAGTCTTTAACATAGGGTACACAAGTTAATGCTCTAATTAAAACCCACTAGCTGGTTGTCTAAATCTCAAGGATAGCAACAATGGAGTGGATTTTGATACCCTTTGAGAGGAAAAAGTATCCACAAAAATGTTACAAAGGTTGCTGCTCCTATCAGATACAATGTCCTAAACTAGGACCCTGAAATCTAAATGTCAGCAGCAATGGAAGACAAGTTAATGCTCTAATTAATTAAAACCCACTATCTAGTTGTCTAAATCTCAAGGATAGCAACAATGGAGTGGATTTTGATACCCTTTGAGAGGAAAAAGTATCCACAAAAATGTTACAAAGGTTGCTGCTCCTATCAGATACAATGTCTTAAACTAGGACCCTGAAATCTAAATGTCAGCAGCAATGGAACACAAGTTAATGCTCTAATTAATTAAAACCCACTGGCTAGTTGTCTAAATCTCAAGGATAGCAACAATGGAGTGGATTTTGATACTCTTTGAGAGGAAAAAGTATCCACAAAAATGTTACAAAGGTTGCTGCTCCTATCAGATACAATGTCCTAAACTAGGACCCTGAAATCTAAATGTCAGCAGCAATGGAATGACTGATGATACCCTTTGTGGAGGCACCAATCTCTAACAAACAGTACACAAGTTCATCCTCTAACTAATTAGAACCTCCTTAACTAGACCCTCAAAACTCAAGGATAGCAACGATGAAGTAGATATTGATAGCCTCTGAGAGGCAACCTTCTCCACCAAAAATAGTATGCCAGTTGCTGCTCCTATCAGGTATAACATTCTGACCTTGGACTCTCAAATTAAAACGTAAGCATAAATGGAAGGACTCATGTCATGCTCCAAAAAATGGTACACAAGTAAGTCTTCTAGTCATTTACCAGCTCTTTAGCTAGAAACCCTTAATCTTAACGTCAGCAACAACTGAATGAAACTTGATGCCCTTTGAAAGGCAACAGTATTCTCAAAAATGGTACATTAGTTGCTGCTCCTATGAGACACACATCTTGAGATTGCTACTTAATGTCTGAAGCAATGGAATGACTCATGATACCCTTTGTGTAGGCATCAGTCTTTAATACAGGGTACACAAGTTAATTCTCTAATTAAAACCCAATAGCTAGTTGTCTAAATCTCAAGGATAGCAACAATGGAGTGGATTTTGATACCCTTTGAGAGGAAAAAGTATCCACAAAAATGTTACAAAGGTTGCTGCTCCTATCAGATACAATGTCCTAAACTAGGACCCTGAAATCTAAATGTCAGCAGCAATGGAATGACTGATGATACCCTTTGTGGAGGCACCAATCTCTAACAAACAGTACACAAGTTCATCCTCTAACTAATTAGAACCTCCTTAACTAGACCCCCAAAACTCAAGGATAGCAACGATGAAGTAGATATTGATAGCCTCTGAGAGGCAACCTTCTCCACCAAAAATAGTATGCCAGTTGCTGCTCCTATCAAGTACAACATTCTGAGCTTGGACTCTCAAATTAAAACGTAAGCATAAATGGAAGGACTCATGTCATGCTCCAAAAAATGGTACACAAGTAAGTGTTCTAGTCATTTACCAGCTCTTTAGCTAGAAACCCTTAATCTTAACATCAGCAACAAGTGAATGAAACTTGATGCCCTTTGAAAGGCAACAGTATTCTCAAAAATGGTACATTAGTTGCTGCTCCTATGAGACACACACATCTTGAGATTGCTTCTTAATGTCTGAAGCAATGGAATGACTCATGATACCCTTTGTGGAGGCATCAGTCTTTAACAGAGGGTACACAAGTTAATTCTCTAATTAAAACCCACTAGCTAGTTGTCTAAATCTCAAGGATAGCAACAATGGAGTGGATTTTGATACCCTTTGAGAGGAAAAAGTATCCACAAAAATGTTACAAAGGTTGCTGCTCTATCAGATACAATGTCCTAAACTAGGACCCTGAAATCTAAATGTCAGCAGCAATGGAATGACTGATGATACCCTTTGTGGAGGCACCAATCTCTAACAAACAGTACACAAGTTCATCCTCTAACTAATTAGAACCTCCTTAACTAGACCCCCAAAACTCAAGGATAGCAACGATGAAGTAGATATTGATAGCCTCTGAGAGGCAACCTTCTCCACCAAAAATAGTATGCCAGTTGCTGCTCCTATCAGGTACAACATTCTGAGCTTGGACTCTCAAATTAAAACGTAAGCATAAATGGAAGGACTCATGTCATGCTCCAGAAAATGGTACACAAGTAAGTGTTCTAGTCATTTACCAGCTCTTTAGCTAGAACCCCTTAATCTTAACATCAGCAACAACTGAATGAAACTTGATGCCCTTTGAAAGGCAACAGTATTCTCAAAAATGGTACAGTAGTTGCTGCTCCTATGAGACACACATCTTGAGATTGCTTCTTAATGTCTGAAGCAATGGAATGACTCATGATACCCTTTGTGGAGGCATCAGTCTTTAACATAGGGTACACAAGTTAATGCTCTAATTAATTAAAACCCACTAGCTAGTTGACTAAATCTCAAGGATATCAACAATGGAGTGGATTTTGATACCCTTTGAGAGGAAAAAGTATCCACAAAAATGTTACAAAGGTTGCTGCTCCTATCAGATACAATGTCCTAAACTAGGACCCTGAAATCTAAATGTCAGCAGCAATGGAATGACTGATGATACCCTTTGTGGAGGCACCAATCTCTAACAAACAGTACACAAATTCATCCTCTAACTAATTAGAACCTCCTTAACTAGACCCCCAAAACTCAAGGATAGCAACGATGAAGTAGATATTGATAGCCTCTGAGAGGCAACCTTCTCCACCAAAAATAGTATGCCAGTTGCTGCTCCTATCAGGTACAACATTCTGAGCTTGGACTCTCAAATTAAAACGTAAGCATAAATGGAAGGAATCATGTCATGCTCCAAAAAATGGTACACAAGTAAGTGTTCTAGTCATTTACCAGCTCTTTAGCTAGAAACCCTTAATCTTAACGTCAGCAACAACTGAATGAAACTTGATGCTCTTTGAAAGGCAACAGTATTCTCAAAAATGGTACATTAGTTGCTGCTCCTATGAGACACACATCTTGAGATTGCTTCTTAATGTCTGAAGCAACGGAATGACTCATGATACCCTTTGTGTAGGCATCAGTCTTTAACAGAGGGTACACAAGTTAATTATCTAATTCAAACCCACTAGCTAGTTGTCTAAATCTCAAGGATAGCAACAATGGAGTGGATTTTGATACCCTTTGAGAGGAAAAAGTATCCACAAAAATGTTACAAAGGTGGCTGCTCCTATCAGATACAATGTCCTAAACTAGGACCCTGAAATCTAAATGTCAGCAGCAATGGAACACAAGTTAATGCTCTAATTAATTAAAACCCACTAGCTAGTTGTCTAAATCTCAAGGATAGCAACAATGGAGTGGATTTTGATACCCTTTGAGAGGAAAAAGTATCCACAAAAATGTTACAAAGGTTGCTGCTCCTATCAGATACAATGTCCTAAACTAGGACCCTGAAATCTAAATGTCAGCAGCAATGGAACACAAGTTAATGCTCTACTTAATTAAAACCCACTAGCTAGTTGTCTAAATCTCAAGGATAGCAACAATGGAGTGGATTTTGATACCCTTTGAAAGGAAAAAGTATCCACAAAAATGTTACAAAGGTTGCTGCTCCTATCAGATACAATGTCCTAAACTAGGACCCTGAAATCTAAATGTCAGCAGCAATGGAATGACTGATGATACCCTTTGTGGAGGCACCAATCTCTCACAAACAGTACACAACTTCATACTCTAAGTAATTAGAACCTCCTTAACTAGACCCCCAAAACTCAAGGATAGCAACGATGGAGTAGATATTGATAGCCTCTGAGAGGCAACCTTCTCCACCAAAAATAGTATGCCAGTTGCTGCTTGTATCAGGTACAACATTCTGAGCTTGGACTCTCAAATTAAAACGTAAGCATAAATGGAAGGACTCATGTCATGCTCCAAAAAATGGTACACAAGTAAGTGTTTAGTCATTTACCAGCTCTTTAGCTAGAAACCCTTAATCTTAACATCAGCAACAAGTGAATGAAACTTGATGCCCTTTGAAAGGCAACAGTATTCTCAAAAATGGTACATTAGTTGCTGCTCCTATGAGACACACATCTTTAGATTGCTTCTTAATGTCAGAAGCAATGGAATGACTCATGATACCCTTTGTGGAGGCATCAGTCTTTAACATAGGGTACACAAGTTAATGCTCTAATTAAAACCCACTAGCTGGTTGTCTAAATCTCAAGGTTAGCAACAATGGAGTGGATTTTGATACCCTTTGAGAGGAAAAAGTATCCACAAAAATGTTACAAAGATTGCTGCTCCTATCAGATACAACGTCCTAAACTAGGAACCTGAAATCTAAATGTCAGCAGCAATGGAACACAAGTTAATGCTCTACTTAATTAAAACCCACTAGCTAGTTGTCTAAATCTCAAGGATAGCAACAATGGAGTGGATTTTGATACCCTTTGAGAGGAAAAAGTATCCACAAAAATGTTACAAAGGTTGCTGCTCCTATCAGATACAATGTCCTAAACTAGGACCCTGAAATCTAAATGTCAGCAGCAATGGAATGACTGATGATACCCTTTGTGGAGGCACCAATCTCTAACAAACAGTACACAAGTTCATCCTTTAACTAATTAGAACCTCCTTAACTAGACCCCCAAAACTCAAGGATAGCAACGATGAAGTAGATATTGATAGCCTCTGAGAGGCAACCTTCTCCACCAAAAATAGTATGCCAGTTGCTGCTCCTATCAGGTACAACATTCTGAGCTTGGACTCTCAAATTAAAACGTAAGCATAAATGGAAGGACTCATGTCATGCTCCAAAAAATGGTACACAAGTAAGTGTTCTAGTCATTTACCAGCTCTTTAGCTAGAAACCCTTAATCTTAACGTCAGCAACAACTGAATGAAACTTGATGCCCTTTGAAAGGCAACAGTATTCTCAAAAATGGTACATTAGTTGCTGCTCCTATGAGACACACACATCTTGAGATTGCTTCTTAATGTCTGAAGCAATGGAATGACTCATGATAC
Source organism: Spea bombifrons (assembly GCF_027358695.1). Classification (NCBI taxonomy): domain Eukaryota; kingdom Metazoa; phylum Chordata; class Amphibia; order Anura; family Pelobatidae; genus Spea; species Spea bombifrons. Next base: position 12,808,434 of record NC_071094.1, read on the forward strand.
CCTTTGTGTAGGCATCAGTCTTTAACAGAGGGTACACAAGTTAATTCGCTAATTAAAACCCACTAGCTAGTTGTCTAAATCTCAAGGATAGCAACAATGGAGTGGATTTTGATACCCTTTGAGAGGAAAAAGTATCCACAAAAATGTTACAAAGGTTGCTGCTCCTATCAGATACAATGTCCTAAACTAGGACCCTGAAATCTAAATGTCAGCAGCAATGGAATGACTGATGATACCCTTAATGGAGGCATCAGTTTCCAAAAACTGGTTCAGATGTTGCTGCTCTAATCATTCAAAACCTATTTAGCTAGAATGCCTAAATCTCAAGGCCAGCAGCAATTGAGTTGATCGGCATACCCTTTGCAGAGGCACTCGTCTTTAATAAATGGCACACGATATGCTGCTTTACTCAGACTAAACCTCCTGAGCTAGAATCCCCAAATTGGAAGATCAGTAATAATAGAAACAATGTTGATAAAGACTTTTGCCTCTGCCAAGGTTAACAAGTGGTACATTACTTAATGATCTAATCAACTATACCCACCTTAGCTAGACCCCAAAATATAAAGGATAGCAACAATGGATTGGATAAATGGTACCTAATTTGCTGATCTACTCATTTAGAACATATTTAGCTAGACTTTCTATCTCTCACGGTCAGAAACAATAGAGTAGATCATGATACCTTTTGGTAAGGCACAAGTCTCTAATAAATGACACAAGAGTTGATTTACTACTCAGTCTGAACCTCCTGAGCTAAAATCCCCAAATTTGCAGATCAGTAACAATAGATACAATATTAATACCTTTGGCAGAGGCACCAGTCTTCAAAAAATGGTACATGAGTCAATCCTCTAATTAATTAGAACATTGTTAGCTAGACTCCTGAATCTCAAGGTTAGCAAACAATGTTGATACCCTTGTCAGAGGCACCATACTTAAACATATGGTATGTTAGTTAATGCTCTAATCAATTAGACCCTACTTAGCTACACCAATAAATCTCAAGGTCTTTGAGAGGCAATAGTCTTACAAAAAAACAACCAATCAAGAGTTGCTACTCATATCAGATTTATCCTCCTGAAGTAAGACCTTCAAATCGCAAGGTTAGCAGTAATGGAATCAATCATGACACATTTTGATGAGGCATTTGTCTCTAATAAACGACATACAAGTCCTAATTTATCAATTAGAACCTAATTTGCTACAGCTATCAAATCTCAATGTTGGAAGCAATGGAAAAAACGTATGATACCCTTTGTGGAGGCACCAATCACTAACAAACAGTACACAAGTTAATGCTCTAATTAATTAGAACCTCCTTAACTAGACCCCCAAACCTCAAGCATAGCAACAATGTAGTGGAATGTTACATGAGTCGCTGGGCTAATCCATCAGAAGCTCTTTAGAAACCCCAAATTATGAAGAACAGAATGGATGTTTATACCCAGCATATGGCACCGGAGTAGTAGTACTATACAACTAAAACCTCTCTAACTACAACCCCCAAATCTAAAGGTCAGATTTTAAGTAGTAAACCTTCAAGCTCTCACCCATATCCAATGATTTCTGTGCTGTGAAGACGAGTATCAGCTCCAAGGGTGTAGGTGTGAAGATCTGTCAGAGACTGTAGCAGCAGTTACTGGTGGTGACTTCTGTGACATTCTTGCTCCAGTCGCAAAGTATAGCATGTTGAACATATTATTAATCTGATAATTACAAAAACAAATAGTTATTTAGATATTTGTTAACAAGCACATTATTTCTATTGTCTATTAGGGTGGAGAAGGTTTTTGATCAATTTTGTAGTTGCATTAGTCTCCAAGAAATGGTACACTAATTGCTGCTCTAATCAATTAGGACCTCCTTTGCTAGAACACCCAAGTTCATGGTCAGCAGAAATTAAAATGATCTTGGAACCCTTTGCAGAGTCACCAGTCTCCAGCAAATGGTACACGAGATGTGGTTCTAATCATGTGGACCCTCCTTAGCTAGAACCCCCAATTTTCAAGGTCAGCAACAATGGAATAGATCTAGATACAATTCCCATTCTATAGCAAATGTTACATGAGTCGCTTGGCTAATCCATCAAAAGCTCTTCAGAAGTCCAAAATTATGAAGAAGAGAATGGATCTTCATACCCTTTGTTGAGACACGAGGCTTCAGCAAATGGCACAGGAGTAGTAGTACTATACAACTAAAACCTCTCTAACTACAACCCCCAAATCTAAAAGTCAGATTTTAAGTAGTAAACCTCCAAGATCTCACCCATATCCAAGGATTTCTGTGCTGGGATGACGAGTATCAGCTCCAAGGGTGTAGGTGTGAAGATCTGTCAGAGACTCAGATGTGACTGAGCACAAACAGAATGTTGCAGCAGTTACTAGGGGTGACTAGTGTGACCTCACAACGTGATCTCTCTTTGACTTTCTTGCTCCAGTCGCAAAGTATAACATGTTGAACATTTTATTGATCTTATAATTACAAAAACAAAAAGTTATTTAGATATTTTTTAACAATCACATTATTTCTATTGTCTATTAGGGTGCAGTCCCTAAATACTGTATTTTTCTTTCTATCTTACATATTTCTGATATCTATCAAACTAAATCCTTTTATACATTCAATAAAAATGTAAATTTTGTGAACTGTATCCACTATTCCCTCTTGTGGATTTAGAGCGCAACAAAATAAAGCCTATCAAAACTTCTTAGAATTTGGTACTGTTCCTTTATCACCCCTACATAAAAGGTGGAGGGCTGTTTGGGGGTCTCTGGTGGTCAAGGATGGTCAATCATTCAGGAGAGGTGCTAAAAGCTCATGGTTCACCCTAACCCAGGGCAAGCGGACCTAGTCACGTCTCGAAGTCACTAAAACAACTGTCTGCTTTTTACTTACAGCAAATAAAATAATTGTATATAATGTTTAACTTGAGAGAACTCACAGACGTTTTCCTTCAAGCTGCCAATCAGTTGCAAGAAACGAATTCCATTGAAATCAATAGGAGCTCTTTCTGCGCATGGAGGGGTTTATGAAAGCTGGAGCTGGATAGGGAGATGCGTTTGGCCAAACACACCTCTTGCGCTGAAAATAGCTGCTGGGCAGGGAAAGGGCAGATACATATGGGGTGATTCTGCTAATTAACCTCCATGCATCTTAAAAGGGGAAACTATGACAAGTTAAGGGCACCCCGCAGCTTTCATACGCATAAATGTGTGTGCGATGGCTGGAGTGTTTAAACATGCATGCAACAGGCATAAGCTTGAATATGAAAGAATTTCAAGGACCAAATCAGATAGTTTACTGAGTGGGCAGTAGATAAATGGAACAGCCTCCCATCAGAAGTGGCATATATTAATACATTGAGGGGATTTAAGCATGCATGGGTCAGACATAAAGGTCATGATTCTAAGAGAAGACCAACGACTGATTAAGTATTAAATTCTGAGTCTCTACATCAGGAATAATGTACAGGCTAGATGGGCTGAAAAGCGTTGATTTTCAAAAACCGAAAAATCCGTTAAGAATAATCTGGCATTTACATATATATATATATATACATATATGCACCATGCCGTCACTAGCACTATCTTACCTTCATGGAGGTCTGTGGACCTCCATCACCACCTACCCCGGCGATCTGACCCTCACACTGAAGGGCATCACCGGGGCCACCCGATCTGCCCGGTGACGTCTCTCGCAATGACGCGATGACGTCACCGCGCAACTTTATTAACAACTGACAATTGTCAGTTAAAGAGGTATGGGGGCATGCTGCTGTATCTCAGGCATCTAAGCAGCTACATACCCCCAACATATACCGTTGGAAAGGTAATCGACTCACCTTTCCAACGGTATATAGATTGTAAAAAAAGAATAAAAAATATTAAGTTAAAAAAAATAAAAATGTAAAAAAAATGATTTGGGGGGTCTCTAAAGGCAGATAAAAAAAGATCAAAATTGCCTAGTGACTAGTGAGAGGCAATAGTCTTACAAAAAAACAACCAATCAAGAGTTGCTACTCATATCAGATTTATCCTCCTGAAGTAAGACCTTCAAATCGCAAGGTTAGCAGTAATGGAATCAATCATGACACCTTTTGATGAGGCATTTGTCTCTAATAAACGACATACAAGTCCTAATTTATCAATTAGAACCTAATTTGCTACAGCTATCAAATCTCAATGTTGGAAGCAATGGAAAAAACGTATGATACCCTTTGTGGAGGCACCAATCACTAACAAACAGTACACAAGTTAATGCTCTAATTAATTAGAACCTCCTTAACTAGACCCCCAAACCTCAAGCATAGCAACAATGTAGTGGAATGTTACATGAGTCGCTGGGCTAATCCATCAGAAGCTCTTTAGAAACCCCAAATTATGAAGAACAGAATGGATGTTTATACCCAGCATATGGCACCGGAGTAGTAGTACTATACAACTAAAACCTCTCTAACTACAACCCCCAAATCTAAAGGTCAGATTTTAAGTAGTAAACCTTCAAGCTCTCACCCATATCCAATGATTTCTGTGCTGTGAAGACGAGTATCAGCTCCAAGGGTGTAGGTGTGAAGATCTGTCAGAGACTGTAGCAGCAGTTACTGGTGGTGACTTCTGTGACATTCTTGCTCCAGTCGCAAAGTATAGCATGTTGAACATATTATTAATCTGATAATTACAAAAACAAATAGTTATTTAGATATTTGTTAACAAGCACATTATTTCTATTGTCTATTAGGGTGGAGAAGGTTTTTGATCAATTTTGTAGTTGCATTAGTCTCCAAGAAATGGTACACTAATTGCTGCTCTAATCAATTAGGACCTCCTTTGCTAGAACACCCAAAGTTCATGGTCAGCAGAAATTAAAATGATCTTGGAACCCTTTGCAGAGTCACCAGTCTCCAGCAAATGGTACACGAGATGTGGTTCTAATCATGTGGACCCTCCTTAGCTAGAACCCCCAATTTTCAAGGTCAGCAACAATGGAATAGATCTAGATACAATTCCCATTCTATAGCAAATGTTACACGAGTCGCTTGGCTAATCCATCAAAAGCTCTTCAGAAGTCCAAAATTATGAAGAAGAGAATGGATCTTCATACCCTTTGTTGAGACACGAGGCTTCAGCAAATGGCACAGGAGTAGTAGTACTATACAACTAAAACCTCTCTAACTACAACCCCCAAATCTAAAAGTCAGATTTTAAGTAGTAAACCTCCAAGATCTCACCCATATCCAAGGATTTCTGTGCTGGGATGACGAGTATCAGCTCCAAGGGTGTAGGTGTGAAGATCTGTCAGAGACTCAGATGTGACTGAGCACAAACAGAATGTTGCAGCAGTTACTAGGGGTGACTAGTGTGACCTCACAACGTGATCTCTCTTTGACTTTCTTGCTCCAGTCGCAAAGTATAACATGTTGAACATTTTATTGATCTTATAATTACAAAAACAAAAAGTTATTTAGATATTTTTTAACAATCACATTATTTCTATTGTCTATTAGGGTGCAGTCCCTAAATACTGTATTTTTCTTTCTATCTTACATATTTCTGATATCTATCAAACTAAATCCTTTTATACATTCAATAAAAATGTAAATTTTGTGAACTGTATCCACTATTCCCTCTTGTGGATTTAGAGCGCAACAAAATAAAGCCTATCAAAACTTCTTAGAATTTGGTACTGTTCCTTTATCACCCCTACATAAAAGGTGGAGGGCTGTTTGGGGGTCTCTGGTGGTCAAGGATGGTCAATCATTCAGGAGAGGTGCTAAAAGCTCATGGTTCACCCTAACCCAGGGCAAGCGGACCTAGTCACGTCTCGAAGTCACTAAAACAACTGTCTGCTTTTTACTTACAGCAAATAAAATAATTGTATATAATGTTTAACTTGAGAGAACTCACAGACGTTTTCCTTCAAGCTGCCAATCAGTTGCAAGAAACGAATCCCATTGAAATCAATAGGAGCTCTTTCTGCGCATGGAGGGGTTTATGAAAGCTGGAGCTGGATAGGGAGATGCGTTTGGCCGAACACACCTCTTGCACTGAAAATAGCTGCTGGGCAGGGAAAGGGCAGATACCTATGGGGTGATTCTGCTAATTAACCTCCATGCATCTTAAAAGGGGAAACTATGACAAGTTAAGGGCACCCCGCAGCTTTCATACGCATAAATGTGTATGCGATGGCTGGAGTGTTTAAACATGCATGCAACAGGCATAAGCTTGAATATGAAAGAATTTCAAGGACCAAATCAGATAGTTTACTGAGTGGGCAGTAGATAAATGGAACAGCCTCCCATCAGAAGTGGCATATATTAATACATTGAGGGGATTTAAGCATGCATGGGTCAGACATAAAGGTCATGATTCTAAGAGAAGACCAACGAATGATTAAGTATTAAATTCTGAGTCTCTACATCAGGAATAATGTACAGGCTAGATGGGCTGAAAAGCGTTGATTTTCAAAAAACGAAAAATCCGTTAAGAATAATCTGGCATTTACATATATATATATATACATATATGCACCATGCCGTCACTAGCACTATCTTACCTTCATGGAGGTCTGTGGACCTCCATCACCACCTACCCCGGCGATCTGACCCTCACGCTGAAGGGCATCACCGGGGCCACCCCATCTGCCCGGTGACGTCTCTCGCAATGACGTCACCGCGCAACTTTATTAACAACTGACAATTGTCCGTTAAAGAGGTATGGGGGCATGCTGCTTAGATGCCTGTATCTCAGGCATCTAAGCAGCAACATATACCGTTGGAAAAATAAAAATTAAAAAAAAATGATTTGGGGGGTCTCTAAAGGCAGATAAAAAAAGATCAAAATTGCCTAGTGACCCCCAAAATAAATTATTTAAACATAAAGTAGTTTAACTTTCAAAAAAAAAAAAAAGTTTAAGTATTCTAGCTAAATGATCACTGTGATAGCCAATGTTACCACAGCGATCATATAGCTTTAAAGAGTCACATTCCCTTTTTAAAAATGTCCGATACTAATTTTTAATCCTATGATCCCTTTGATCATGGGGTTAAATTTAGCCAACGGTAGAGGGAGGCAATTTTTGAAATCCTGATGAACTGCAATTATTATTAAAATCAGCCATTTAGCCTGTGCGGTACGTGAGTAACCATATCATCCCTGGAGCGCCTTGCATTTTTACTGCAAAACTTATTTTTGCTGTAAAAGTGATTTTTTTTTCTCCCTTTACCATCATTTCTTTGGGATTGT